>NC_085865.1:46623487-46688487 GCF_034702125.1 Engraulis encrasicolus
CCACCCCGGCCTGGGTGCCGTTGACCATCAGGTACTGCTTGCACTGGGACAGGCCTCCGCTCTCCCCCTGCCGGCCTCCCTTCTCCCAGGGCAGCGAGGCGTTGAGCACCTGCGGGGAGGGCGAGGGCCCCGGGAGGCGGCAGTGGTGCGGGGAGGCCAGCGTCAGCAAAGGGTCGGAGGAGAGCAGAAAGGCCAGGAAGAGGTTGGGCAGGATGGACAGGGCGATGAGCACACGCTGCTTCTTGCGGCCCAGGGCCAGCACCATCACCTCGCCCGTGGGGGGCAGCGAGGGGGGCAGCGGGAGGGTGGAGGGGGCCGGGGAAGAGGGAGTCGAGGAGGAGGGGAGTGACGGAGGAGGAGAGGGGGAGGGGGAGGGGGAGGCCAGCGGCGAGGAGGTGGATGTCATGTTTACAGACGGGCGAGGTTGGGCCTCACAACAAAAACAACAAAGTGAGGTGAGGCAGAATCCTGGCGACCCTGTCACAGCTCAGTGAACTGATGTCTTGTCACTGTGGATGGCTCCTCGCAGAGCAAAAGCCCGGGAAGAAGGAAAGAAAGAGAGAGAGAGAGAAAGATAGACCTTCAAGTCTGCGTCTCTCCCTCTCTCTCTTCCTCTGTCTACCCCCAGGAGAGCTGCGGGAAGAGGAGTAGGCCTATCTGTGGACAGAAACAACAGACATCACATGTTTGGGACAGGACATGAGCTGCGGCACTGTTGTCACTTAATCACAGTAGTGTCCTCTGGCATAGCACTCAGCGGTGCCTTGTGGCCAGAGCACAATTACAACTCAAAGATATATAACGACCAATCGAAGCATCCTTCCGGTTCTAATTAGCGATGGTAACGTGAGCGGCAAATCTTTCCATGTTAGATAAGAAGCATATTACGCAGTTGTAACCATGTCCACTGTACACACTGTCACTGCTTCATGGCGCAACAACTTATCTTGGTCGTAAACATAAGTACACAAGTATTGCAAAGACTTGCTGTAAAAAGAAGTCCTCTGTTGTTGTGACCAATTAGGATGCAAATGTTTCAATCAATCAACCAATACCAATGGGCTGAGTAGTCTATACAGAAATAATTTCTCTATCTTTGAATATTAATTGAATAGTATTCCAAACATCATCAGCGAGGTCTACTTTTGAGGGCCTCTCAGGACCTCGGTCGTCTGGTTATTGCCAACTTCAACAAACCAAGTGTTCAGTTAGATGGCATTGTAGTCTTTTGGTCCAACTTCAGCTTTAAGAACACATGGTGGGCTCTCGATCCTAAGACATACATAGCCACCATCAGGCCAGGAAATAGTGTTGACGGAATCCATGTGTTATATAAGGGGGTGTTCTTCAGAGGGGAAAAGTACTGTGCGCCGATGCGGTCAAAGCAGAACTAAACAACCCCATTATGCAGATCCAAACACACTGCATGACAGGCAAAGACAGCAGCAGGACACTGTGTATCATGTAGTCCCACTAGTCTCCGCAATCGGCCGACGTTATGGCAGGGCGAAACAGATGACGTATTCGCTCAAAGACACTTAACAGACACCTGCGCCAAGAAATATCCACATTCAGACGCGATTTCATTTCCGCCACGGCACAGTGGAACCCCGCAACAGCAGACATCAAAATGACCAGTCAACTTGAAACGAAGAAACCATAGCCTACCTTTATTATTCCACAGTAGACCACAGAGGCACGCAATGCACTGGGCTAAATAACAATCCCCTTTGAAGTCGCGGTGGCTAACGTCACTTGTGTTTTTTTAGTTCCTGAATAATGAGCAAGGATTTCGCAAGGCATTCGTTGAAACAGAGGAGAGCTACACTGTGTTCCAGATGTCGTATTCTGCATTCACTCCTCACTCCTAGCTCTATGCGCACTTCGGCAGGCGGCTTTGTCCATTTGGCTATATTCTCCGCCGGCCAGTTCTTCAGACAGTTTGTCAAGTGAAAGTGCACCTCGCGTTCGGCTCATGGAACCCGGCTGTTTTCGCTCTCGAGATTTACGCACGGTGTTCTTGAATGCAGTTTCAGTAACAACGCCTTTCCCATTGAGCAGAAGGGTAACGCCAGACTTGGGCTGTTGCTGCTGATGTCTCACGTTATTGCTCGACCAGAAATTTACATCTGCCGACGCAAAACCAGGAATAAATAAATAAATTATGCCCAAGCCTCGTCTTAAAGGGGAGGTCCTAGGCAAACTCCAGTTTGAGGTAGGACCAGTAGGACGAGAAGGGCACAGGCATTGGATGTTTCGGAAATAAGACCAGTGAACTCGTACAGACTCGGGGACCTTCGTGTGAATGAGAGCTAAACCGTAGGCCTACTCTGCGCGTCCAGATGTCAGCCGCATGATGGCGACAGAGATCAGCAGCTGTTAGATGAGTAGGCCTAGTGAAGAATTGGCCTAGTCCTTCCAGCTAATGGCTGTGTTTTCCTCAACAATAACTCTTGTCAGAACATGGCTTAGATTTAGAATACGCTTGTAGAGAGTTACTTGTGCACAATCCCTGGTGCTGAACAAAAAGATTACGTATTTTTGGAAAAAAAGGTATTTTTGGAATCTGAGGAAGACAGAGAGGTCGAAACGTCATCATGCTTGCCATTGAATGAATGAATAAAAAGAAGAAAAAAAACGTAAAGAAGAAAAAAATCCAAAGGAGTGAGGAGTTTTGCGCAGTCAGGCTATAAACAAACTTTGGAACCCATGTATACTGCCCTACAAAGGATAAGTGTAGCAACAATGTGTGTGTGTGTGTGTGTGTGTGTGTGTGTGTGTGTGTGTGTGTGTGTGTGTGTGTGTGTGTGTGTGTGTGTGTGTGTGTGTGTGTGTGTGTGTGTGTGTGTGTGAGAGAGAGAGAGAGAGAGAGAGAGAGAGAGAGAGAGAGAGAGAGAGAGAGAGAGAGAGAGAGAGAGAGAGAGAGAGAGAGAGAGAGAGAGAGAGAGAGAGAGAGAGAGAGAGAGAGAGAGAGAGAGAGAGAGAGAGAGCTGCCTTGACTAAATGTATGTAAGAGTGAGCAATATTTGGTTACTTTATGTGTAAGTATGTGTGTAATGTCTCGGGGGCATGTCTTTTTTTCTGTATTTATGTGTGTATGCTACTTGACACCTTAATTTCCCCCTGGAATCAATCAATGATACTGTACTCTACTCTACTCTAATCTAACATTGATCAATATCTTGAAAAAGGGACACATTTGAACCATAAGGAGTTGTCATAAGATGTGGTTGTTATGAAGACCAATTTCAGTCTGAACTCAATTTGGAGTTACTGCACTTTGCCTCTGTTGGGCAGTGTAGTTCTGTGGATTTCGACAGGCCTATGACCAGCTCATTATGTTCGGATTCAGGGATCAAATATCAAATATGGACCTCACTCTACATACGGTAGGCCCAGCGGTGTAGTCTACTTTTTTGAAGTGGGTATACTGTATATTCTAGCATTTTTTGAAGTGGGTATACTGTATATATGTATGCTATTCTAAACAATGGATCAATCCATTTTAAGTGGGTATACTGAAGTCCCTAAAATTTAGAAGTGGGTATACTCCGTATGCCTGCGTTCTACGTAGACTACACCACTGGGTAGGCCTATATATATATGTATATATATATATGTGTGTGTGTGTGTGTTAAGAACCTCAATTAACAGTAACCTCAGTTAACAGCCCTGGAAATGGGGGCAGACGACGGGACAATAAAAATAATGTCTTCAGGAAAAAAACATTAATCCGGTTCTGATTGCCCCACTACATTTAAAAGAAATATGTATAGGCCTATATGTATTTGTATTGTATACATCTTTGTGCGTGCGCGTGTGTGTGTGTGTATGTGTGTGTGTGTGTGTGTGTGTGTGTGTGTGTGTGTGTGTGTGTGTGTGTGTGGAAGTGCATGCATGTGTGTGTGTGGAAGTGCATGCATGTGTGTGTGTGCGTGTGCGTGTGCGTAAATGTGTGCGTAAATGTGAGTGTGCATTGGCTTTTCATACATTTTGTGAAATAGCTCTTCACATATTTTATGTCAGTTGGAGTTTTCGGTTAAACACATGGGAATCTGTGACGGATTTCCATTTCTGTTTTTAACGTCAACGTCGTTAAACTCCAAGGCTCCTATCAGACGTCTCAATGTTGCCTCAGAAATATCTGATGAAGTATGTTGTAAACTTATATCTGTGGGTAAACAGCTCACAATGTTGAACAGTAGGCCTATGTAAACTCATTGCAACAAACTCACCTGCAACAATGTCATGCAATGCAATAATTAAAATAAAGAAATCCCTTGTGATTTCTGAAATTACCTATTACAACAGTCAAAAGTTGTGATTATTTGTCTACATACTGCCCGGTCACCTCGTGTTGAGCAAGTGCGCAGAGCTCTGAAACCCAGCCTTACCCAATTTTGTGGGCAGAATTACAGTGTCCCGACCACAGATTGCCCCACTGAGATAGTAGGATCCTGAGGCATTTCAACACCCTGGACTCTGAGAGAACATCCACATTGCAGCACTCGCGACCTCAAGACAAAGCCCCAATATTTATTGCTGCTGTTGGACGTAACGGAAGCTGATTTCCAGTATTCAATCACAACGTACGAAATATGGAGAGAGAGATAGACTTTGGCCTCTGTCAATCTGTCTGTATGTTTTTGTCTTTCTCATTCCGTCCTTATCTCTTTCAAACTCTGAAAGGACCAACATGTCATTTTAGTTGTTTATTTTCAAAATGTATGCTGCCCATTCACAGAGTTTAGGCTATCTTTTCATGAATATTAAACAGATATTTGCTTATCTGAACAAGTGCAGTCATTTTTGCATCCAAAGATGTCTCTGGCAATTCAAAATGGTGGACAGGGAGAAGCTCCACCTATTCATATGGCCTAAAAGTGCTCATGTCCATGTCATCATGAAAAAGATGAAGAAAGTTTGAGTGGGTAACATAAATTCTTGAAATAATAAACTACCAAAAAACTTAATAATTTACCTTTAATTTCTATTAATTTTGACCCACAATAATGATCATAGTCACATTAAACGTGTATTCAATGCAATAGACATTTTGGGTAGGCCTATCTCCTTTCTATAGTGCCAGGCATACAAATACTTCTGATTTCACATTGTTAGGAAATAGCACCTAGCCATAGTTTGTTCATTCAGTATGTTGAGTGGGTTCATTTGAACTTAATTGTCATGAGACTCTAATGTTTTAAATGGCTCCAATGAAAGGTCCTCTTACCTGTTGCCTATTTCCCCATCTTTGGAGACTTACGGACATGACTGATATCGCTTCACAATCACATATGTCCACTGGGAAGATGCTGAGGAAGATGGTAACACTAGCCTTATTTTTTTCGTCCGTGGCCATATCTAATGATGTTTACATGATCTGCAACTCAGGATTAATAATTCAGAATTAAATATTTCTGCAGAGTTTACGTTGCACTTTCAATTAATTACGAGTTGCGAAGAGTTTACAAGATGTTTTCAAAACTGAATCAAGTTTTATTCGGAATGGCCCAGCTGTGGCTCTAACGGCTGGGCACTGAACTGCTACGTGGGCGACGCAGGTATGATTCCCGGCTCGGGTCATTTCCCGATCTTTCTCCGTCTCTCTCTCCCATTTCGTTTCCTGTCATCTTCCTGCCTGAAAAATAATATACCCCCAACCCCCCAAAAAAAGACTAAATAAACAAGTTTTATTCGGAATTAAATTGAGTTAGCCTAATTCTGAATTAAGTGTCTCATGTAAAAGAGGCCAATGTATCTTTATTGAGTATGCAAGGCAAGTGTAGGCTATGCAAGGCATAAACATGAAGAATTAAATCAAAAACCCCTATTCAATTATGAAAAAATGTGCACACAACAAGTGCAGTTGCAAACAGGGGTTAGTTTTTTTTTTTTAATTAATAAAGACTACACACACAGCACACACACAAATACATACACACACAAACTAAACTAAAATAAATCTGTCCCCTAGCCGTGCTATGCATAAGTTTCTGCTCCATTGACATTTTCCAACACATTCCACGAGAGTAGCCTATGATCTACTATCAAGTGACCTAAAGAGCTATCTGTCATTCAGGAGCTTTAAGTCACAGATATTACCTTACACAAAATATTACCTTGCAGGGAATTTACCATATGAGTGATTTGTTTGTTTTCATGTGTATGTTCATATGTTTTTGATTGTTTTATTTTATTATTGTTTATTTTATTTTAATGTTTTATGTCCTGTCAGGGACTACAGATGCAAATTAGCCTGAGGCTAACTCTGGTACAATGCATGCAATGTTAACATTTAGGCTATGTTTTAATTGCACATAACCCTATAATAAACTGAACTGAATTGGATTGAATTGAAACTCTACACATTAAGTTATCATAAGTTCCTTGGCTTGAGCAAGCGAGGAAGTAGGGTGGTGTACTTCTAAAAGCCGAACGTGTGAAAATCTGCTAGTGGCTTGTTACTGTTATTGAGAGGGTGTGGATGGGGAGCTCCTGCCTACCCGTAATGATCTTATGATAAGACTGCGTCCAGTAACACAAAACGATCAATTATCTAGATACTAGGTATTTATAGTGTCGTCTGACAATATCTGTTAATGCATAATGTTAATGATGATGTCGAATAATGCATTTAAATCCATACTGACATACTTGTCTGTCTCTCCTTACTGCCTTGTGCTATCAGTCTGTGACTATAGCTGTCCATGCTAAGCACCATCACAGGAGGAACCCAGCTCCTCTCTGTCTTGGGCCGATGCTATCTAGTATATGCAGCCCGTAGGTCTGTGTGTGTGTGTGTGTGTGTGTGTGTGTGTGTGTGTGTGTGTGTGTGTGTGTGTGTGTGTGTGTGTGTGTGTGTGTGTGTGTGTGTGTGTGTGTGTGTGTGTGGTGTTGAAATCTTACCACGCATGTGCACACACACACGGCATGCATGCTTTGTGCACTCATACACACACCATGAATTTAGGGCTAGTTGAATTTCATGATGTATGGTGTGTGTGTGTGTGTGTGTGTGTGTGTGTGTGTGTGTGTGTGTGTGTGTGTGTGTGTGTGTGTGTGTGTGTGTGTGTGTGTGTGTGTGTGTGTGTGTGTGTGTGTGTGTGTGTGTGTGTGTGTGTGTGTGTGTGTGTGTGTGTGTGTGTGGTTGTCTGGTGCTATCAGTGTGGTCCTGTCTGTCCATGAGGTGAAGACACAGGAAGAAGCCAGCTCCTGTCTTCCCCGGGCAGCTGATGCTATCTATCTATCTGCCACCCTGGCCTGGCCTGGCTGGCTCCTCTCCCTGTGTGTCTGTGTGTGTGTGTGTGTGTGTGTGTGTGTGTGTGTGTGTGTGTGTGTGTGTGTGTGTGTGTGTGTGTGTGTGTGTGTGTGTGTGTGTGTGTGTGTGTCTGTGTCTGTCTCTGTGTGTGTGTCTGTGTGTGTGTGTGTGTATTGAAATCACACCCATCCCCGTCTGGGGTGACATGATGTGCCCTTCACACACTGACTTCCCATAAACAGACAGAGAGAGAGAGAGAGAGAGAGAGAGAGAGAGAGAGAGAGAGAGAGAGAGAGAGAACCCCCATTTATTAATCTGGGCCTCACCTGACTTGTGTATGGTGATATTATCTGCTATTATTGTGATCATGGTCTTAAAAGTATCCCGCTATGTAGCCACACAGAGAAAGAAATGGCTGATAAGATTAGATGTGGAAAGGAATACCTTGTTCTGGCTAGTAAGTAGAAACGATATTAAAATTACTAAATTATTTCATTATTTATTATTTATGTGCTTGTCTACAATGTGTGTGTGTGTGTGTGTGTGTGTGTGTGTGTGTGTGTGTGTGTGTGTGTGTGTGTGTGCGTGCGTGCGTGCGTGCGTGCGTGCGTGCGTGCACACGTGCATGAACATGATGATATCTCACAGGCATCCCAGCTTGTAGGCCATATCTGGACGTGGAGATAAGATCGGATCTCAAACTGAAACTGGTATTTGATTGGCAGTCAGGTCAGGTGTCCTTGATCTTGTCCTTGAAAAACAAAGGTGACAGTGACGATATACAGTAATATACAGCTGATGTGGACTTATCTGTCTCTATCCCCCTATTTGATGTATGTACCACTGTACTGCATGTATGTGGTGAGAGGTGCTAGTGTACCAGTGCAGTGGTAATTGTGCTGGACATATTGATGACCTGAAGGCCAGGCTGTATTAAGGTGGCCTGGGACCCCTTGGCTACAGACTGCTGTAGGCCCCTGAGGACGCAAAAAATTACACAGACGTGTCGTAATTCCGAGCGAGCTAACGTATGAGGAGTATTAACAAAATGACGAAATGGTCCTTGACAGGGTCGATTATTTTTTTTTAACACCACATCTTGTTAGCCTGGCTATAGCCAGACTATTTCAAGTGAGATACAGTCTGGGAAGTATCTATTTTTCTAGAGGAGATCAATGTAACCAATTTAAAGTAATATCTAAAACTTTATGGAAAATCTGTTCACCACACTTGGTCTTGCATGCCAATGGTTCGAGTCCGGACGAGGTCATTTCCCAACCCTACCCCATCTCTCTCCACACTCACTTCCTGTCGCACCTTCACTGTACTATCTGAAATAAAGGCCCAAAAAAGCCCATAAAAATATCTTTAAAAAATAAAAAAATAAAAAAATCTGTTTTCACATCTGGCGTCGACTTGATTTATCTGCAAGCTTTTGTTTGTCTAATAATATGTCTTGGTCTCCCTTCCCATTTTGTGCTTGGATTCCCAAACTCAGGCTAGCTAAGGTTTCACTTAGGGTTTCCATGCTGTCTTTCAGATCGGAACGATAATGCAAGACAGCATGGCATTTCCTGGGTTAACATCTTGTCACAATTCAATCGTGTTGTCAATTTCATTTAATTCAGCTCAGTGTGATGCAGAGAGGAGCAGTGAGGTGAAAAGGCAGCAGGCAGGGAGGATGTGTCGGCAGGGATATGATAAGTACGCCAAAAAGGGGAAGTGCCTTCACCAGTGGATGTTTATTATCTGTCTTGGCCGGACTCACACACACACTTTTGAGCAGCTAATTGCAGGCAAAAAAAATAGAAGTTTAAGACCTTTTTTTTTCATTTTAACGCTCTCAGCAGTTTATGACGGTTCGGGAAGTGCAGTGTGACAACCATCAGATACAGTACGTTCCTATTGATTTTTTGACTTCTTAACTCACCCCATCTTTAAAGGTGTTACTCACATACTCATACTTAACTCCTTAGTCTTTTCTTGACCGAACTTTATTGCAAAAAACAGTATTGTGCAATGTCGTGGCCTGTACACCGACAATTATTTACATTCAACATTTTTTATTCACACATTATAGTTTACAAAAGATATCAATCAGAAACATTACTGTAATCATTCTGAAAAATATGCATACAAAAAATGTACATACAATGCACAAGGACAATAACAATAGAAGATGCTGATTTATAAAAGGCTGTACAGTTGCTTTTAAAGTTTGGTTTTTGTTTCTTTATGCGTGGCAAAATCTGGCTGGCACAACCAGCTAAATGGGCACCTGTTCGCTTGACCCCATGTAGGTTATTCGCCAGAGCACACCATACCATAACAATGTATGGCACAATGCAGGTCTGTTTCTGTGTGAAATATTTGACATTCATTTGCTGTTTTCATGTATATGCCTTGTGAGTGAAAGGTATGAGTGTGTGATGTACGTATATGAGGTGTATATGCCGTTTCACCCGGCTGCTGACAAGTCAGCTGCTGCCCTTCTCAGTCTTGGAGCGCTGTGTGTGTGTGTGTGTGTGTGTGTGTGTGTGTGTGTGTGTGTGTGTGTGTGTGTGTGTGCGTGCGTGCCTGTGTGTGCACGCACGTACACGTGCATATGTACTGTATTCAGCATAGGGTGTGTTGTGTATTGTGTGGTGCTTGTACAGTAGCTGGTCAGCAGGCGTCCCCCTCAGTCTTGGCGCGCTGCAGGGGTGGCGCCGGCCTCTGTGCCAGGTAGTGGCGCAGGGTGTCCAGCTCGTGGGTCAGCTGGTCGATGAGCAGCGTCAGCCGCTGGTTCTCCTGTTGCAGCTGCAGGGCCCGCTGCTGGGTCAGCTGGATGCGACGCCGCGCCTTGTCCCGGCTCTTGCGCACCGCGATGTTGTTGCGCTCCCGACGCAGACGGTACTCCAGGCTGTCCTTGTTCACGCCCTTCTTGGACATGGGCGGCCGGTGGAGAGCCGTGGCAGAGGACGGAGGAGGAGGAGGAGGGGGCAGGAGGAAGGAGGGGAAGTCCTGCTAGGGAGAGAGCAGACAATTAAGCCAGTGATCAGGGGCCCAAATTCACTTTTTTCATCACCTGCCAAAATGGCTAGTAGAGATTAATCTCACGAGCTAAATACACACTGACTAATGGGTCAAAGGGACTAGTACGTCTTCTTTTCTACCAGCCAAACTGAAATTTTACCACCATTTGGCCATTCATTTAGAGCCTTGGCTGTGATCAGGCAGAGAGCACAACAAAGACTGTGAATAGACAAATGAAGGTGCACAACACGGCCAGAGGCACTGGTCAGATGATGCATGAGAAAAACATAGCCATTACGGTAGCAATAACTACAAAAAAAATACAAAAGTGATTTTATTTTCAAGAAATTTTAAAATCAATGATAGACATTCTAGAAAAAATAAAGTAAGATACTCCAAAAACAACAAGGTATTCTATGCCATTCAAGAAATACTGGATACACAGTAACAACAAATAGAGTGTTAATCCAAGATGTCAAGATGTTAAAATCAACTCTCTAAGTGTTGAATTAACACATTTTATTGGTGGTCTGATGCTGACCACACATCAAATGCCAAAGACCTGTGAGTCTGTGCTGAAGGAGAGAGGCCCAGGAACAGAGGGAGAGACTACTCTAATACGGCTCAAAGCCTATCAGAACTAAAACCCCGACTGGAACAAAGCTGACTACTGTTGGCATTACTTAACAACGTCTGGCACAGTTCTTTACTGCAGTCTGGGATAAAACAGATTTCAAACATATAAATAAATAAGTGGATAAATAAATACAGTAGTGTAGTACATGCAGCAATGGCACAGTCTCAAGGTTACGATACAATGAAAGGTGTCTTAAATTATGGTCAGACTTAGCTCCAGTTGTGGCTGTCGATAAGGTCTACCAAAGATTCCAAGGCACACTGCTGGTAAAGTTAAAAAGCCTTTAAAGGCTTTTTAACTTTACCAGCAGTGTGCCTTGGAATCTTTGGTAGACCTTATCGACAGCCACAACTGGAGCTAAGTCTGACCATAATTTAAGAAATTTTATCTCCTTGAGCCAAAGAGCACCTGCTAAAGAGACAAAAGTGAAGCAGCACTCCTCCATGATCAACATTCCCCAGTGAACAGTTGATTTTTTTAACAATGAAAGGTGTGTGTATGTGCGTGTGGAGTAAGAATTTCACAAAAAGCTAAGTGTGCAATTGTATGGCAGCTGTCATTCACATTTCTCTGTTTCTCTCTGCCTTCCACATTTCTGTTTTTATTTCTCCCTGTCCATCTCTTTCTCCCAAACCCTTCCCTGCTTCTCTTAGTACAAACTCACAGCTACGTACTCATTCAGTGTCAAAGCAACATCCAGCTTTTACGTAAAGTACCAGTATATATGATACCAGTACCCTATAGATGTCCTATAGTAAACAGTATGTTTAGCATTCCTTTATTTTATTATCATCTGTAAAGCTCTTTGTGTGAACTAGTATTGTGTTAAATGTGCTCTAGAAATAAACTTGACTTGCACACAGTGCAGTACCTGTTGTGCCATGTGGTTCTGCTGGGCCTGGTGGTCTCCCATGTTGCCAGTGGAGCAGGCAGCCGTGGTCATGTAGCCCATCCCGGAGCCCTGAGCAGAGCCCATCGCGGTGCAGTACAGCCCGTTGCCCGCATCCTGGCTCATGTGGCCTTGGTGGCTGACCGAGGTGGGGGTGCTGTCGGGGGTCACCCCCATGTGGCCCCCCAATGCTGCCCCAGCTGAATGCCCCCCCGCGTGACTCAGCACAGAGTAGGAGAGGGATGTGGGAGACGTGTACCCGCCCTGGATGACCGAGCACTGGGGGCCAGAAGGGTGAACTTGCTTCTGGAACATCATCATTATCAGGGGCCCACGGTGTGTGTGGAGAGGCTGGTCAGAGGCAGAGGCTGCTCAGAGGCAGAGGAAGATGCTGGTCAGAGGCAGAGGCTAGAGGCAGGCAGAGCACGGTGGAGGTGGAGGCTGCTGGTCACGACTAGACTGAGGCTGTTCAGGGCTTGGAGAGAGAGAGAGGCTGGTCACTGCAAGGACTCAGCCGTTGAAGGCGTCGGGTTGAGAGTTGTCAGTGGTGCTAAGTCGTCTGTGTGGCTGGAGTTGCTGCAAGATATACCTGATGCTGGGTACCTGTCAAGAGTCACACTCAGTCAGAAGTCAGAACGGGCCCATTGAGGCATCCAATGAAATGTTCATCATCAGTACAATCTTTTGACCATACCTCCTCACAGTAATGTAGTTATTTGATCACATACATACTTTTTGTAGTTTACGGTTACAATAATGATGTCCACCTGGTACTGTCTACTGTAAATACAACAAATTCGTTTTTCTGTGTTGCATTTCATACATTTGCCTGCTACTGATTTTTGTACTAACCACCACCACAGAAAGCATTGTGGAGTTAGTCTGTGTGACAAGAGTCAACACAGAGTAGGCTACTGTATTAAGGGGGGATGAGTGTCTTACCGTCTTGAGCTTGGCAGCAGGTTCCTCTATCTGCCTCTCCACGTCTGACTTCGAATTCCGTTATGAGCCAGGTACTCAACTGATCGTGACACCATCACTTCCTCTGTCACAACACCCCCCCTTCTCTTCTTTTCTCTTCTCTCCTCCTTCCCTCTCTCTCTCTCTTTCTCTCCTTCCCTCTCTTTTTTAATGTTTTATTTTCACAATGACTCTTGGATGTTGTTAGTTAATTGTGATATTGCTTACACTTGACTTCTTCAGTTCAGTTTGTAGGTAAGGGACAAGGGTAGGTCTTGACCTGACTTTAAAGGCAGATTGCACTTGCGTGCAAGTATGTGTGTGTTTGCACGTATGCACACATACACAGGCACGCACACACATGCACGCACGCACGCACACACACACACACACAATGGTATCTTGCAAATCCATTCTGACAATTCATACCCACTAGTCAAAGGCTCTATGTCCAGTAACATCACATAACTAGAATACATGTATGTCAAGGGTTCCTTTAAAATATCTAAATAAGTAGCATACAACATGTACTTATTTTTTGTATTGTATACTTATTTTTAATCCACAGATGAAAATAAACATATGGGATTGTCAATATGTTCATACAGTTTAGACATACACTATACACCCTTGTAAATTCACAAATCATCACCCTAACAAATCATCTACCGTAAAAACAATATTTCTAATAATACAGTGTATTATATTTCCATTAGTACAGTCTATTAATACAATTGTTACTGTTCAAAGTAGAGAAATACAATTGATTGTTAAGAACTTTCAGGCTATAATTAGCAAGCCTCTCCCCAATACAGGGCCTGTGATTATGTGATGGGGCAGCATGGGACTGGGACTGTATGCTGCTTGGTGTGCTGCCCTCTGCAGTCCAGACGCTGTAAATACATTGCCCTCGGTTGGGGCATGCACTCGCTCTATTTATCAGGCCGCGTTGGGCAACAAACAGCCACCAGGGAAGCATGCAATCTTTTCTCTGAGAGCAGTTAGTGGGGTGAGTGAGAAAGTGTACTCAAGAGGAAGCTGTTACACACAGGGGCAGTTTTTTGTCCGCTACCGTACGCACCTCTATCCGGGGTGAAGTGATTGGAATAGGTTTTGAAACGTGACACAATTGAACGTGTTTCGCAAGAGCATAGTAGGTTTCAACTGGATCACCATGAATTGACATTTTATGGCTTTGAAAGTTGTACATCACGACTTCAAAAGCAGAGGGGTTACGCCATGACCTGTGATACCAGGAAAATCTCTCTTGACTTCTCGGCAGTGACGGCAAACATCCGTTCTGGCCTGGAGTCCGAGGCTGACGAGCATGGCCGACTTCTGTAGATCACAGTCTAGAGAAGCAGGATTTTCTTAGAAATGCTAGTCTGAAGAAACTGTCTTTAGTCTTCCAATTTCAGCATTTCTTCTATAAATAGAGAACCACAAATCCCATACCAAATGTATGTGTGTGTGTGTGTGTGTGTGTGTGTGTGTTTGTGCGTGTGTGTGTGTGTGTGTGTGTGTGCGTGTACCGTACTGTATGTTTCCTTCATATATGTTTCCTTCATTTCAAATTCCAAAAAACATGACTGACATGATGTCCCGCCTATTTTATTTTAACAATACTATTAATTTTATTTCTTAAAACGAGCATGCCTCAATCACACATCTTAGGACAGAATAAATTAACATGACCTATAGATTCTATGGAAAACTACTGTACAGAGTAAAATGTTGTGGATTACGACATTAATGAAGACAGGCCTTTAGTGGCCTGATGGCAACTGTGTTCCAGTGGAGGCCACCTTTGGCAGGCTTCTCTCTCAGTTGATAGATATGCCTTTGCCACCTGGCCTCAGGGAGGTGGGATGTGCATCATTTTACTCTTCTAAATATCAAAAACAAAACAAAAAACATTTTAAAAAAACCCATTAAAACCAGTGGCACTGGTGGGTAGGATATCTGAAATGACAAATATGGATATGAATGTAGTTGCCGGTGTCTACAGTATGTGGGGGTGGGTGATGGTGGGCAGGGTTTATGGCCTCAAGGCCTGCCACGCCCGATGCAGAATGGCCGTTTCAATCTGGGGAAAGTCACGGTGCTCCTCCAGGACCTAAAACATCACAGCAACATGCAGAATATTAAACAACATGGGAATATGCATTACAAACATATAATATACAGTAATATACAGATGCTGTGTTACAGATGTTACAGATACTGATAGATTGCTAGCTTGAGAACTCCCATACTGCCTTTAGTTCTACACAATCGTTTCGATCTCACTTGTGATTAGGTCTGGTGTTAACCAGGCAAATAGATTGCCATAGGTACTGATTGATTGCCAAAAACAAATGTTGTAACTGGATTTCACCTCTGATGGCAAAGCTATGTCAGAGGGAGTTTGAAGACACACACACACACACACACACACACACACACACACACACACACACACACACACACACACACAAACACACACACACACACACACACACACACACACACACACACACACACACACACACACACACACACACACACACACACTCTTTTATTCGAACCCCCAATTCGAAATACAGGATTCCAAGGTTGCCAGAGAGAGAAGTGTGTGGCTCTGGTCGTACTGGGTTTTCTGCCCTGACACACAAACATGCTGTACACATACACAGAAAAACTTTCTTTCTTTCTTTTTTTCTTTCTTTCTTTTTCAAATAATTAGCACAAAGTATTAATAAGGAATGAATTTGCCCCAGTGTCTTTAGCGAACCCGTGAACACCCACAGTTATCAGGTTTGGCCATCAGAGTGTGTGTGTGTGACTGAGCAGTACTGCTGTATCTGCGTTGCGCGTGTTTGTATCTCCTTTGAGGAGTTGCAAAATCACCTACGTAGAGACAAGGTTCTATGGAAGCTTTTTATGCTTGGTCATTTCACAGGGAAATGTTATCTTTTGTGGTTTTTCTTCAGAACAATAGCCATTAAAAAACAGTTGTGCCAGTTGTGTCTATGTGCCAGGGCACCATGTGCCAGGACACCATGGAATTAAAGGATAGCTTCAGTCGATTTCAACATGCAGTTGTAATGCTCACACTTTTTTTCTACTTCAGCCTTTTCCGAGATCCTGGTCATTGTATTGGGGGCAGCTGTTCGCTTACATTTCAAAAAAACATTTTTATTTATTCCCAAAAATTCAACATCAGCAGACAACTAGCAAACAGCCTTTTGGGAAAATATTTGGACTAGGCTAATGTTAATTAAAAAAAAAAAAAATGTAAACAAACGCTGCCCCCATTAGAATTGCTCATATCTCGGAAAGGGCTGAGCCGAAAAATGTGGCATCACCGGGTACTGACAAGTCAAGGGTATAGCGTGAGCAATACAACAGCATACTGAAATTGACTGAACTGGTCCTTTAAGGGGCTACTTTACATAGTACACTATTGAAAACGTTCAAACCATCAAATCACATACAGGTATGGCAGTGACGATAACATGTTACATTCACATGTATGATCAGTAACCCACTTCTTGAAAGCAGTGTTGTTAACCAGTTAGCAACTTAGTGAGTTGCCAATGCAAAATTACATTGCAAGTAAGTTTGTTAGCAACTATGGTTTTGGGAAATGCATCCCAGAAATACTGTTAAATCAGCTAAAGAAACCTGAACAAATGAAACATAAATTTGACACATACATCTGCGTTAGTGTGACTGAGACTGAGAGCTGCACACCTTGTAACATACGTCTATGGCCTCTGTGTACTTCTTAAACTTGAGGTAGTTAAATGCCAGCCGGTAGCCTGGGGAGAGAGGAGGAAGAGGAAGAGGAAGAGAGATGTGGTTAAATGCCAGCCGGTAGCCAAGGGAGAGAGTGGCAAAGAGGAAGAGAGGGGGAGATGAGGGGCATGCCTTGAAAGGACAGCTATCTCCAGAGAGTCTGTAGTAGGTTATCAGCTGCCTGTGGTGGTTAAATCCTGTAAAGTGTTACGTATGGTGGATTTTTTTTTCTGTGTAGTATTAGCATGTCTATAAAGTGTTATGTGTGTGTCTACTGACCTACAGTATGGTGGGGCTGAACCTGCGTAGTGTTATGTGTCTGTACTGACCTATGGTGGGGTTGACCCTGTGAAATGTGTTTAAAGTGTTGTGTGTCTACTGACCTATTTGACCTGTGTAGTTATGTCTCTAAGAAATGTGTTTACTGTACTGATGTATGGTGGGGTTGACCCTGTGTAATGTTGCTTTGCTATATGTCTACACAGTGTCATGTTGCTTACTATGGTGGGGTTGGCCCTGTGCAATGTTATGTTTTCTGATCAATGCCTGATGAAGATCCCGGGTCATCGAAACATTGCTATTTTAATTAAATAAAGTTTATATTTTTGGAGATTATTCCACAGTGTGCAGATTACCTTCTTGAACTGTCTGACACCTTTGTCTGGCACATACAACAAGTGACTTTTTATGTGCGCACCCTACCCAAAACTACTATGTCTCTATATATAGTGTCATGTTTGTGGCTGACCTATGGTGAGGATGGCCCTTTGTAATGCTATGTCTCTACATAGTGTCATGTTTGTGGCTGACCTATGGTGGGGTTGGCTCTGTAGCTCAGTCTCCAGGCCTCTGCGTAGTGCTCGGCAGCGTCTCTGTATGAATGCTCGGTCTCCGCTATGTAGCCCAGATACTCAAGCGCTTTACAGCAGGACTAAAGAGAGGGTTTGGCAGACACACACACACACGTACATAGACACACAGACGGCACACAGGATGAAAAGTTTTGCACCATTCACCAGCCAAATGCTTGTAAAATATAAAAGTGGCTGATACATTTTGTACAGAAAATTACATTTTTCACAATAGACTGCCTGATGAATTTGAGCATTTCTTTCTTACTCCTTTGCATTGGTGACTCGTGTTGACGATTTATCTAGATTTACCATATTGAATATCTTTGAGCGTCGTCTCACCTTGTTGCGCGTGAGGCAGAGCTTGGCGAATTTGGTGGCGATGTCGTATTTGCCCGAGGCGATGTACATGTCCGCCAGCAGCAGCAGGCCGTGTTCCAGCTCGTCGGCGATGTCCTGGGCCCACTCCACCTTGGAGAGCCGCTTCAGCTGGTTGCGTGCCCGCGGAGCCTGGTTCAGCAGCATGAAGGCCTGGCTCAGGCACAACAGCTCCGCTACACACTCCCTGTCAGTCTGACAACACACACATCATCAGCACACACAGACACACACGCACGCACACACACACACAGACACGCGCGCACGCACGCTCACACACACCGTGTTTTTGTTTTTTGGCAGTCATGGGTAAGCAGGTTGGGCGTCAGACTTGTAACCCAAAGGTTGCCGGTTCAACTCCCGACCTGCCAGGTTGGTGGGGGGAGTAATCAACCAGTGCTCTCCCCCATCCTCCTCCATGACCGAGATACCCTGAGCATAGTACCGTCCCACCGCACTGCTCCCTAGGGGCGCCATTGAGGGCTGCCCCCTTGCACGGGTGAGGCATAAATGCAATTTTGTTGTGTGCATGGTTCACTTGTGTGCTGTGGAGTGCTGTGTCACAATGACAATGGGAGTTGGAGTTTCCCAATGAGCTTTCAAATGTCATGGTATAGTCTGGCTAGTGTTAGGGCAGCATGCTGCTATAGTATGCACACACACACATGCACGCACGAACGCACGCACACGAACACACACACACACACACATACACATACACGCACCTAAATAAACACCTGTATATACACTGAGAGACTTAAATTAATAATTCCTTATGCAATGTATCAACCTCCTCTCGTAGTTTCTACAATGACTGCCCTATTTCCCACAGTATCCTGGGCCTCTATGACCCAGCCCAATTTTTGTGTGTGTTAGAACAGCACACTGCTGGTAGTACACACATACACACACACACACACACACACACACACTCACGCACACACACATTTGCATACACAGACACCCTTTATTCATTATGCAATACGGTACATACTAAAATTCCACAGTTTTATTTTTCACATTTTTCACAATAAACACTGCTTATTTACGGTTTCACCACCAGCGAAGTCTCTGAAGAAAGCTTAGTGTCGCAACATCAGAGCAGGCCAAAATGTATGTGGTGAAACTGCAAATACGTAGTGTGCTCTTCCTTTGCAAAACGAATAACTTTTGTCTCCCATTGATGCACCAGATGACAACACAGAAGTAAGTCTACATGGAATGAACTCTTTGTGATCCCCTCTACAGTATCATGGAACGGTACACTATACTCCACCAGTTTGAGCTTCAACTTCCACTTCCTTAGACGCTCCAGCAGTCTCTGCTTGTAGCAAAGCATCTTCTGTATTTATCTATGGCAGTCAGTTCTTCCTCACCTTGCCTCCTGCGGACCCGCTGAGGTTGGTGTCAGTGGTGTGCAGTGCATTCCAGTTTTTGCTTGCTGGCTCCCGTTTTAAATATACATTAGCCTGGACCAAGTACTAAGTTACTGGTACTACTACTTCAAAACAATTGCCCAAGCTGGGGCAAATAAAAGCTAGCACTACTGTGACTCACCTTGCCTCCCATGGACTCGCTGAGGTTGGTGACGGCGGTGTGCAGGTGTGTGGGCTCCTTGGTGTGGATGAGGAGGATGTTGATGAGCAGGTGCATGCGCTCCATGCCGGCCTTGTGGCGCGGCCGGCACTCCTTCAGCAGGCTCTGGGCCGTGGCCAGGCCCAGCTGAACGCCCTCCTCACTCCTCACACTCTCCGCCTCACGCCCGCCGCTCCCAGGACGCCTGGGGAGAGAGAGAGAGTCACATACACCGTGAAACATTGCAGCCAGCTTTTACATACAATGTGTAACCCAATAAATGGGTAGTGGACATGGAAAAGCACAATAGGGCCCCTTTAAACAAAAGACGAGAATTGACACTGCACTGCTGCACTGGTGACCCAGGTTCGATTCCGGCCCGGGTCATTTGCCGATCCCTCCCCGTCTCTCTCTGCCCACTTGCTTCCTGTCTCACTTGACTATCCTATCATGAATAAAGGCAGCAGAAGCCAACAAGAGAATCTTTGCATTAAAACATTTTTGACCACAACGGCTCTTTACATAGATACCTGAAACACGTAGCACACTTAACGTGAAATAGACAAATAGCAATATACGTACACGTCTTGTACATAAGAGACAAGAAGTTTGGGGTTGATTTTAAGTATTAATGTGCAGTGTTTCCTAGCGCAGGGGTGGGGAACCTTTTTCATTCAAGGGGCCAATTCAAATTCCTCCAAGGGCCATAAAACTGCTCCAAAGGCTTTACTATGAACACAAACCAGGATTTCCCCCTTCATTTTAGGCCTATATTGAAGGCAGCCACCTTTAAAACAGACCCCACCTACTCTTGATCCCCTGAACATAACTTAATTGTATTGAAAATGTAATTTCTAAGATTCCTTTACAAAATAAGTCATATTTCATGTGAAGCTGCATAACATTGAAATTACCGTATATCGGGGGCCAGATAAAATGGCCTCAAGGGCCCTCAAGACATAGGTTCCCCACCCCTGGTTTAGCACAAACCTAGCATAGGCCCTGCCCTACTAATCAAAGTGTGAACTAAAGCTCCTTATTCACTGTCTCGTCCAGTGACCAGTGGCCTGTGGGAAAACTGCTTTGAACTGTGATGTCCTTGAAGTGGGTCAGCAATAGGCGATCAAAGCACCTCATGGTGACTGAACTTAATCTTTCTCTACGATCAATGTTTGCATCACCCAGCACTCGTGTAGAAAGCCACAACTTCCCTCAGTCCACACGCGGAACTAACCACAGGCATGGTCCCCACCATTTCTCACAGTGCATGCACTCTCTGGGCCTGAATTTATTGTAGGGTTCAGAGCACTTAGAGTATCCATGACATTACCATGATAAAACATTGGTTATTACAGTAAAACCATGGTCGATTTTCGTCCGTGTGTGTGTGCGCGTGTGTGTGTGTGTGTTTGTCTGTGCACCGTGGCGTGCTCACCCCTCTCCCGTCTCCTCCCCGTCCTGTCGAGGCTGGAGCATGTGGCTGGCGAAGGTCTCCTTGTCCGGGTTGAGGCAGATCTGCACCATCAGCTCCACGGCCCTCTCCCCCCACTCCAGGTCCCGACGGGCCTTATTCAGGTGCCGCAGAGCCTCCGTCACCTGGTTCCTGTGCCTACATATGCATAAACACAATCGCACATACAGGCACACACACACACACACACACACATACACACACACACACACGTAGAGAGCTGTATGAGTTACGTAGATAAACAGGGTGAGAGAGAGAACCAGACAGACAGACAGACAGACAGACAGACAGACAGACAGACCGACTGTCAAGGTATGCCTCACCAGAGGTACAGCCCTTTGCAGTAGTTGAATCCCCCTGCATAGGGGATCCTGGTATGTAAGTTCTCGCACGCCGTGAAGAACGGCAAGATGTCCTCCAGCTTCCCAACTCTCCTCAGGAGGTCGATGAACTTGGCCATGAGCTGGAAGTTACCTGTAAAACAGGAAAAGCTTCATGACGTGTTGGAGTGGCTAGTATGCTCGGCCAATGTTTAAAGTAGTGGGACAACAACCCAGGAATAGTATCAATGGAGCTACCATGTTCTCCATTGTGTAGAGAGTGGTATCATAAGTGTGAAATGAGAAATTTAAATGTGTGTGGTTCAAAGTAAACAGTGCATTGCTAATTGAAAGTGAAAGTGAAAGCCCCTTGGGAACTCCCATTGTCATTGTGACACAGCACTCCACAGCACACTAGTGAACACTGCACATGACGAAATTGCATTTATGCCTCACCCGTGCAAAGGGGGCAGCCCTCAATGGTTCTATACTTCAATAGTTCATTTAACATCTTCTGGAGTTTATTTGGTCCCTGAGTACTCTCCACGAGTTGAATTAACACTACATTTTTACTGTGCGAGTATTGAAGCTATGTGTGGTGACTGGTGAATACTGGTGAGCATGGATGATGAATACTCTAAGATTGTGTGGACAGACAGACAGACAGACCTGCACGGTGCTGAGCCAGATCAGTGTAGACCTTCACAGCCTCATCACACTTCATCTGCCTGAAGAGCACGTCCCCTAACAACTACACAGACAACACACGTCACACAAGATCATGAATGAATGAATGAATGAATGAATGAATGAATGAATGAATGAATGAATGAATGAATGAATGAATGAATGAATGAATGAATGAATGAATGAATGAATGAATGAATGAGTCATCTCACAGCACACAGATCAGTGCCTTCATGTGCAAAGCTTGCTTTGACAGAAAAAAGGTACAGAAAAAAGGTACAATCAAAATTAATGAAAAAGCACACCATGAGAGTTTGTCTGAAATTGTGTTTATGCATGGATTGATACATCTGAAAATGCTTTGGTGCACAATGCATCATTGCATGTTTTCACTATAGAGCAAACATTCAGTAGGAAATCCACACAAGTCTTAGTACATGAGGCCCCTGTGCTGCTCAAAGTCTGCTCAGAAACATTGAATGTACTGTATTAAAAGGCACTTCTGTATCTGGATCACACTCCTTAGAGTGAATTCAATGTGCTTTCGTCCATCTGGTAGGTGAACAAAATACACCCCCCCCCAAAAAAAAAACCCAGAAAGTTACTAAATAGTGGTTAGATCACGTAGAGAATGTGGCAGGCTTTTGAACTGTTTGATGGAAGGATTAAACACCTCAGCCTGGAGGCCAAAGGGTGTTCATTTCAGCTATCAGTAGATCCCAGGCCCAGATATATCCCTACCATGGTGGCCTCGAGGTGGTTGGGCTGGGATGCGATGGTAGCCTCGCACTGCTCTCTGCACTGGTCCAGCTTGTCATGTTTCAGGTACAGCTGAGCCATCTCCAGGGAAATCTGAGAGAGTAAAATCACGCATGTGTGTATAAGCGTGCAAGAATGCACAAAGTGTGTGTGTGTGCGTGCGTGCCTGCGTGCATGCTATTGTGTGTTCTTTGGAGGTCACTGTGACACTGTGTGTATTTGCATGTGAGAGTGTATTTGCATGTGAGTGTGTGTGTGTGTGTGTGTGTACAATATGTGTGTGTGTGTATTTGCATGGGAGAGTGCATGTATGTGTGTGTGTGTGTGTCTGTGTGCGTGTCTGTCTGTCTCTGTGTGCCTAAAGGCGGATTCATACTTAGCGTTACTGGCGCTAACCTCCTTCATACACGTCGTGCACCCCACATTTTTTGTAACTTGGCGTGCGCCACCAGCGACCATGCAGGTAGGCAGACAAAGCAGGAGTTGCGAAGAGAGGCTACAGCTACTGCAGGCTACTACAGAATGGACCCTGCATCATTTTGACGATAATAAAATGTCTTAGAGAGTTATTTTATCTTCTCTCTTAAATGTTGTTCAGTGAAACAATTGTTTACTTTGTTCAGAAGCACGTTGTGTTTGGCGATCTATTTATAAATGCTGCAGCCAGAACAATGCTCTCACATGGTCTTGGAATGATCTGGCAATGTAGGCTACAACAAAAATCTATGTTTCATTGTGGTAAGTCATAAGTCAGACATTCAGTAGCCCTACAGCAGCCGTGTTTGGCTTTCTATTTTTATACATCTGTAGAACTCAAGCTGCGAGTTGCGAAAGATGCTGCCGTTTCTCTCATGAACAGCAGAGGGCACACTTCCGAAAATGCAAGCGAAAGCCTGTTAATGGCGCTTTTGACTATGAATGGTCTGCCACATTTTAATGGTTCTCGCGCCAAATGCGCCAAAGTGCGCACGTGAAGTATGCAGAGCCCTTAAGTGTGTGTGTCTCACCGTGGCGTCGCTGGGCGTGTGGTGCAGGGCCTGGGCGTAGCAGTCTATAGCCTCGTCCAGCTTGGGCTGGTGGCGAGCGAAGGCACAGCAGATCCAGGAGGCCACGGACGCCTCCCGCTCCAGACACTCCGGCTGCTCCAGAGCCACGCGCTTCAGCACACGCCTCTGGAGAGCCAAGGCCTGGGAGAGGAAAGTAGAGAGATGCACAGGTAGAGGATGACAGGCAAGAGTAAAGCTACTGTAGGGTTATACTTCTCCGTGTCCTGAAATTGACACAACCGCAACTGTTCTACCCACCGCCACGCGCTCCGGAACACGCCTCTGCAGAGCCAGGGACCTGGAGAGGAAAGTAGAAAGATATACAGGTAGAGGATTAGTGGTTGGAGTTACTCAGCACAACACATTTCAGGAAACGCCTCTGG
The DNA here is from genome assembly GCF_034702125.1 of Engraulis encrasicolus. Taxonomy (NCBI): domain Eukaryota; kingdom Metazoa; phylum Chordata; class Actinopteri; order Clupeiformes; family Engraulidae; genus Engraulis; species Engraulis encrasicolus. Next base: position 46,647,500 of record NC_085865.1, read on the forward strand.
ACAGCCAGGGCCTGGAGAGAAAAGCAGAGAGAAACACGGGTAGAGGATTAGAGGTTGGAGTTACCCAGCACCACACGCTTCAGGACATGCCTCTGGAGAGACAAGGCCTGGAGGAAAAGGGACAAGGGAGCGAGACAGGAGGGTTAAGGTAAGGGTTCATCATCATAACCATTCAGTGGAACTTGACTGAATTGTAGCCTCTTACTGTAGATGGACCCGTCGACGAGCCTATATTCACAGGAGGGAGTGTAGAGAGACACCATAATGTATGAGTTAGGCTGAGAGTTACCCACCGCCACACGCATGGCTGTAGCCAGCATTGAGGTCAGGGAGGTCCGGATCTCCCTAACTTTTCAGGGAAAATATATATTTTTTTAAATCTCTGCTTTTGCGTAGACATTTCAATTGACATTTGTATTGCCATCGCTTTCGTATATGGGTGATTGCGTGGTACCATTGGAAAAGGCTCTTTCTGCCCTTTCCAATGGTATAAGCACACAGGTGAATGTCATATACTGACGGAGAGCTTAGCTTGTGCTATTTCGAATGATATACAGTACATGTCAAGTTGGTCTCATGTACGTTTCATCAGTATGGAAGCAGAGAAGCATAGGTGCGCTTTTGAGAGCACCTAAATTGTTGAAGCCTGATTAACAATACACATTTATGTAGGCTATATTCTTGAACTGGGGGACGATTGGTTACATTCAATTTATGAAATCAATATAGCCCATACATTTTTTATTGGCTGTTTAGCAATAGCTATACAATATGCATGATTTCTAACTGCATTTATTATATTAGTTTGTTAGTCTACCCCTGCCAAATTGCCTTTGCTTGTACCAAACACTTGCATACCGTAGGCTACCATTCACCCTCATACCTATCAATATTAATATCAATGAATCAATATCAATATTAATTACAGGTAGAGTATGTTTTATTAGTAGTTTATTTCCAGAATGTATGCTGCCAATTCACAAGTGTTATCTTTTCCATTTATCATCACCATCAATTTCTGTTAATGCCTACTCAAAATGTTTTGGAAATCTACATTTTCCATGCTTCCATACTTTTCTCTATTTGGTCAGACGGTAGAAATATTCATGAAAACATTACATTTATGAAGGGGTATGCATTTTAAAAATAAATGACAAAAATTACATATTCTATTTTTAATAGTAAAACATTTTGGTGCAATGTGCGCACACATCATGGACCTCCCTAAATCCAAGACCCTGGCTACGGCCTTGGCCACACGCTTTAATACTCGCTTCTGCAGAGACAGGGCCTTGGAGAGGAGGAGACAAGAGGAGGATTACACTGAATTGCTATGCTTCTGTAGGGACATGGCCTAAGGTAGGAGGGCAAGGGAGAGGGTTGGCAGGTTCGAGGGTTATTTAGCTGATGATTACAGTGAATATATCTGCCTACCCAGGGCCAGGGTCTAGAGTAGCCAGGCTGTGCCCTCCTAGTGACGCAACACTTTCAGCATTGCAACTAGTCAGGTCAAGAGCAATGCCAGTACTTTCCGAGTTCCCGAAAATACGGGAACTCCTCCCGCTTTGTCGGTAAGCAAACCAACCAACCATAAGCAAACCAAGGGAGGCAGGTCAACCATGCCGTTTGGGAAATGTTAATTGTTATGCTCTTGGTCAGACCAAATCTCAAAGTGATTTGAACGTTGATGATAATCAGGCTAGGTCTAGGGGGTGAACAGGGAATATAATAGGGTACAAAAGAAACTGATATGCTGTGTGTGTACTCTTTATTAATTAAAAAAAAAAAAAAACTAACCCCTCTTTGCAACTGCACTTGTTGTTCTGTATATTTCCTGTGCACTTTGTATTTGCTTGTGATGTTGGCTTGATTATGTCCTCTTTTGAAAGTCGCTTTGGTTATAAAGCGTCTGCCAAATGCAATGTAATGTAATGTAATGTAATACATACGGCTTGTGCAAAAACAGACAACATACATACAGACACAGGACCAGGGAGTTAAAAATATATAAGAGAGATACAGAAAAGGAAAAAGGAAAGGAAAATTATGACAGAAAAAAAAGACAAGAACATTGTCAGAGAAGTGTGAATAAACTAAGCTGAAGGGAGAATAGAGAGCAAAAACAGACAGAGGTGAGTGGCAAAGTGAAAAAAGAAGCGAGTGTAAGAGAATGTCCTGCCAGGGACTGCAGATGTAAATTAGCTTGCGGCTAACTCTCTGGTAGGCCTACAATGCATGAAATGGCAACATTTATGTGTTCATTGTACATGGTCCCTTATAAACGGAAATTTACTGCAAATTGACAGAAAATGCGTGGGTGTGAGAGAGAATATCAGACTGAAGAACACACACACACACAGGCACATCCTGTTAGTGTTAAGAGGGCCAGGGGCCCTGTGTCTGTGGTGAGTTTAGCATGTGGGCAGAGGGAAGCTGTGGCTTTCAGCACGAGTGCCGAGTGACGCTGTATGGCTTTGGCTGAGGTGGCCGCATGGTCAGACGGTGGCCACAGATCAGACAGACTGACAGCTCAGACGGGGCACACTACCTTCTTCAGGGTTTCCTCTGGTGAGACACTCATCTTCTCCTCAACCCTCGCCAGCGCCTTCAGGTACCTCACATTACACAACATGGAGGCCAACTCACTCGCTGAGGGAACACACGAGGGGGGGGGAGGGATGGAGGGAGGGAGACGGAGGGAGAGAGGGAGACGGGGAGAGAGAGAGATAGAGAGAGAGAGAGAGAGAGAGAGAGAGAGAGAGAGAGAGAGAGAGAGAGAGAGAGAGAGAGAGAGAGAGAGAGAGAGAGAGAGAGAGAGAGAGAGAGAGAGAGAGAGATAACCAGGCATTAGGAAACAAGATAACTTTTTCCGGAGACACAATGAGGTGAAGGTTTCATCATGTATCTGTGGCTGTGGCATCTCTCTCTATCTATCTCGCTGCATCTCTCTGTTTGTGCTACTTTAAGATGAATTAAAGTGTACGTGAAAGTACACAGGATTTAACAGATTAATACTCTGTCTTTTATTCTTCACACTGCAATCAGTTATACAGCACGAAAACGCTATCTATTGTATGTTGTTACATTATATTTTATCATATTTGATTTGAGCACAAGCAAAAATTCCACTGTACAAACCATAGACATGAACTGAGATTTGACTGTGATCTCTGAATCGAAAAATAAAAGATGCTGCACGTGACTCTGTGGACATTAAATAATCAACTTTTGCTAAAAACCATGCCGACTATGTATTTGCGATTCATAAACAATTGTGGTTTGACACCAATTATTAATTATTATTACTATTATAAATTATCAATACAAATAAATTATTAATAAATAGTAACTCCTGTTTATGTCCATACTTGCTTCAATTTGTAATGCGTTCTCCAGGATGGTCTTGGCCTTATCAAAGTGCTTGAGTTTCATGAGGAGCTCCACCAGCTCCAGGCAGAGGGACTCCTGCATGTTAGCAGCCAGGGCCGCCTCATAGTAGGACACGGCCTGGAGCACACACACACACACACGTAAGCAACCAGGGCCGCCTCATAGTAGGACACGGCCTGAAACACGTAAGCACGCACGCACGCACGCACGCACGCACACGCACACACACACACAGACGGGGCAGGCTAATAGTAGGACACGGCCTGGAACACACACACACACACACACACACACACACACACACACACACACACACACACACACACACACACACACACACACACACACACACACACACACACACACACACACACACACACACACACACGTCACCTTCTGTATTACATCTTCTAAAATCTCTTTTCTGATGTTTCGACACACAATACTACACAGCTACACAGCATGAAGTTAGGGAGAATAAACTAGAATAGTGTCGCAGTAGCACAGGCATCAGCCTGCAGGCATATACACTGTATGTGATACATTACAAAATATTGCACCATTACTGTTTGTGTGTGTGGTATTGGCATACCATTTACATGTACTGTGTTTGGAACAGGGGTTAGATTTTAGCTGTGCATGGTTAACTAAGCAAGTAATTGGTGACATCGACAGTCTATACTGCACCTTGTCATACAGGTGGATCTTCACGTAAGCCTGCCCGATCTTCTGAGCAAATGTTGAATCTTTTGGGGCCTTTTCTGCCACCTCTTGGTAGACTGCTATGGCCTTCTCTGGCTTTGAATGCATGAATAACGGACACACAAATTAAAATCCAATCAACCTGTGTGCAATTATATTGAAAAAATATCTAAAATGAGAGAGTGATTAAGAGAAACTAGAGTAGAGTAGAGTAGAGTAATTTCATTAATCCAGAGGGAAATTAAGGTGTCTGACAGTTTACATAAATAAATACACAAACACAGACATACACTAAGACCTAATACACATTATTGCACATTGCAGTAAACATATAGCACACATTAGCAATAGAGTGCAGCAGATAGCCTATCATCAGACCCCCCGCCCCCCCCTCCACACACACACACACACACACAAACCCACACACCAACACACAGCTTGCATACTGCATACTGATTAAACAAAACACTGTAAGGCAAAATACAAAATCTAACACAGTTGTCAAAAAATAATAAAATGGACTACCTCTTGAATCTTCATGTAGGCATCTCCTAATAGAATGGTGGAATGTGATCCAGGCTGCGCATCACAAATCTCCCTAAGGCAGATATATATTTCACACTTTATGTTTCATCATCACAGTAAAAGCCTGGAATTAATGTTTTCAATGTTTTCAATCATTTCAACGTTTTGATCATTTTCTTAAAGATTTTGTGTCCTTCATATGCATGAATGTATGTAGTATTTACGCAAAACATTTGGTCACAAAACTAAAACTTTAACGGGAATAAGTTTCCATAACATTTTTGAGTTCGTGGAACATGTTGGGGTTTACAGTGTACCAGATGCCAACAATAATTAACACCAGATATAATTAATGCCAATAACAATGACAACCAGATGTGCACCCAACCGTTCCATACATTACACAACTGACGATGTGTCGCATAGAGCAACATCACTGAGTGGGGTCCAAGCAAGGTCTCAACTGGGAACTGAACTACTTGGGATTGAAACATCGAGTCCTTTTGCATAACTTTAATAATGACACTTTTGTCCAAAGTGACGTACAGTTAGGTGCAGGGTACTCATTACAATCCCTGGTGCAATGTGTTGCTAAAGGGCACTTCAGCTATGGATGAAGGTGTAGGGACACCACACACACTCATCCTACTGGTATTGGTGGGAATCGAACCTGCAACCCTCTGATCCCAAGATGCACCAGCTCCCCAATACATCTTGACTAAGATGACCAGGATCATTGGGAACCTTCACAGATGCTGACCTATTGCATGCGATGCAGAGGTTGCAATGTAGACGTAGCGATCTAACCTGTAGCATGCTATGCAGAGGTTACGCTCTAACCTGCAACATGCAATGTAGAGGTTGCGATCTAACCTGTAGCAGGTGATGCAAAGATTGCGATCTAAACTGCAGCATGCGATGCAGAGATTTTAATTCAAACTGCAGCATGTGGTGTGGAGGTTACAATGAAGAGGTTGCGATCTAACCTGCAGCATGCGATATAGAGGTTGCGATCTAACCTGTAGTATGCGATGTAGAGGTTGCAATCTAACCTGTAGCGATATAAACCGTAGTGTGCAGTGTAGAGGTTGCGATATAAACTGCAGCATGCAGTGTAGCTGTTGCGATATAAACTGCAGCATGCGGTGTATAGGTTGCGATATAAACTGCAGCATGCAGTGTAGCGGTTGCGATATAAACTGCAGCATGCAGTGTAGAGGTTGCGCTCTAACCTGTAGCAGGCGATGTAGAGGTTGCGGTTCTTCTTGCGTTCCAGGTAGATGGCGGCCATCTTCTGCTTGGCCTGGGCGTAGTTGGGCTGATGTGGCGCGACGCCGCGCAGCATGCTGATGGCCGTGTCCACCTGCTCCTTGGCCAGCGCCAGCTCCACGTTGGCCACCAGCACGCGCGTCTCCTCCGATGTGTCCTCGAACGTCATGATGGCGTCCTGCATCACCTTGGTGGCTTCGTGCTGAGGGGGGCATGAGAAGATCAATAGAGACACTGAGGCCATGGCAACATGTATGCGGATATTGGTTATGTCGTGCGAGGCTTGACGTGCAAGGCCAAGTTTTACCTGCACTGAGCTGGTTGGCAGGTGCCAATGTCAAGCCCTGGTTACGTGCATGTGGATATCTTTAAAAACGGATATTTTTTGTATCCGTTTACATGTTTTGATCTCGTTTACACGGTTCGTTAATTCAAAAATCACCATTGCGACAGGTGCTTTTTGGAAAACTGTTTTAGGAAGCTAGAACTCTAATTAACTTTGAAACAAAAGGCCCAAATGGATGGGTTTATTTTAAAATACCCATATACTTGTAAACAAAGACACTAAACCTCTTTGGCTCAATCTGGTGACTTTTACAGGCAGCACATTAGACTTACGTCATGTGCAAACCCTCCAAATAGCAACAAACCGGCATAGTGCCGTAAAGAGCCTCTGGGGGCCACGGGGACCCCGGTTCGAGTCCGGCCGGGGTCATTTCCCGATCCTCCCCTGTCTCTCATCTCCCACTCATCTCTCGTCTCCCATCTTCGACTGTCCTGTCAAATAAAGGCATGAAACCCCCTGAACAAATATTTAAAATGCGTGTGAGCCATGTGTTGTACCTCCTCTCCGTTGAGGCGTAGCGTGTGGGTGAGTTCCAGGAAGATGGAGCACCTCTCGCTGCAGGAGATGGCGGTGGCGCTGGACTCCTTGCCCCGTACGGGCCTCTTGACGCCGGGCAGGCCCATGGCCAGCCTCAGGGAGCGCACGCTCTCCCCCAGCTCCCCCATCGCACGCTGGGCACACGCCCTCAACAGGTGGTAGCCTGGCAGCTCACGCACCTGGTGGGTTGTGGACGAAGAGGAGAGGTGAGACACACACACACAGTCATTTCTCAAAGTGAAGTGTTCTAGCCTTGTTAGGACGAGTAACTCCTGTGAATAATGGGAGTTACACACACTACCAAGGCTAGAACACTTCATATTGAGAAATGCACAGAGAGAGAGAGGGAGAACGTGGCTAGGAAAGGAGAGGAAGAGAAAAGCAGAAAATGACAGAAAAATAGGATGGAGAGAACAGCAAGGGAGACAGAAAGTGAGAGGAAAGAGAAGAGGGTATTTACTAAACAAGAGGTTGAGCCAGAACTAAGAAACGAGACTTTTGCAACACAGTCAGCGAGAACCTAGAGGGAAGTGAGTACACACAGGCCTTTAATAAAAATACATGACAAAACAAAATGATAAAAATAGAAAAACACCCTTTACACAGCAAACATGATTACTAAAGACAGTCACTATGTCTAAATAAAGCCCATAGCATGGCCCAAAGATGAATCAGCGATTTTACTGATGGGTACTGTATATAGCTAAGTCAGCAGGCGTGTGATTACACTGCATTACATTACACTTAGCTGACGCTTTTATCCAAAGTGACTAACAGTTATTTTAAGTACAGGGTATTGGTTACAGTCCCAGTAAGGGGTTAGGTGCCTTGCTCAAGGGCACCTCAGTCACGGACTGAGATAGGGAGTGGAACCGTGGGATTTGAACCTGCAACCCTCTGAAATACATCTCCTTAACCACCAGGCCATGGCTACCCACATGTGTGATGTGAAAGTGAAAGTGTGTTGGTAAGCAGGGCTCTAAATTAACACCAGCCAACCGGCCAAATGCTGGTGAAATTTAATTTTGGCTGGTAGAAAAGACCATCTTACTAGCCACTTTCACACATTCGTGAGTGTGTTTGGCTAGTAAGATTTCATCTACTAGTCATTTTGGCTGGTGGAGAAAAATGTTAATTTAGGGCCCTGGTTGTTTGGTACCTGGAAGTTGTGTGAGACTCCGGCCTCAAGGCAGCTGAGGCAGTGCTTGTAGAGTCCGGCCTGCAGGTGGAGGCGGCCCTGCAGCAGGTGGGCCTTGGCCATACGCGGATCACGCTCCACACACTGGCTCAGGTACACTTGCGCAGACTTGCTGTCACCTACGCACAGTCAACGAACACATGTGACTAATAGACGACAACATATACATTCACACACACATATACAGCATATACATCCACACTGGCCTATGAGGAACTTGAGCAGGGTTGAGGGTGCCAAACCGGGAGCCCCTTTATTAATGCCAACTGTTACAATATACTACAGTTCGTATACGCATGAACAGTGTGACGTGTGCCCTGTGCTTTACGCCCCTTTTTTGGGGCAAAACATTGGGGGGGAAAGCCAATGCAAGTCAATTGGTGGTGTTGGGAAAGAATAAACGGAAGACAAGGACCTGTAGACTGGCGTTGTTCATGCTCAACATTCCGAAAACATGTTGTGTTGTTGCCGGCTGTTCAAATAATATAGCCAAACAGCCATGGCTGAAGCATGGACTGCGTTCATTTAGGCTAGCCAATGTAGCATGTAAGTTAGTGAGACATTCGGTTTGTTTTCCCCCAAAAAGGGGCGTAACTCACATTCACGAGCAAAGTACCCGGATGCCCGTTTATACGTATGAGGAACTTGAGCAGGATTGAGGGTGCCAGACCGGGAGCCCCTTTATTAATGCCAACTGTTACAATATACTACACAGCATGAGTCTGCAGAGACAGTGTGGTCGCTAGTCTGACCTATGAGGAACCTGAGCAGGGCCATGAGGTAGGAGCAGGAGAGGAGGCCGGGAGCCGCCTTGGTCAGCAGCTCCAGCAGCATCAGTGAGTGCTTCAGGCCAAACGGCACCGGCTGGTCCACGAACGGGTCATCGGTCTGGGGGTACACAGGAAGGAACATACGCTTAAAAACTATCCGAAACTCTACCCGTAAATAAAGTAGCTAAAAATAATTATGATGGAAAATCCATCCAATATACACATGCAGGCTGGCCATGGATTTGGCTTATGAATTGTCCAGAAAGTATAGTTATGTGAATGAGTTGTAGAAAGTGTGACATCCCAAAAACAGTGAAAGAAATGCAAAAGCAAAATTCACGTCGAGGTCAGTTTTAAGCAAAGAGACTTGAGACAAGAGGGTTTACTGACGTCATAACAGCGTAGTACGGAATGATGGCGAGGGGAGTACAATTCTTCTTCTACGGTCAGTATTGGAAGCATGGTAAAGTGCAATGCCACTTCCGCGAGGGTCGGAGTGTGGAACAGGTCATAGGACGGCGTGAATGTTTGTCAGCTGTCCTTAATTACCCCCAGCAATTACTGCTGACCAACAGCTGCAGTTAATTTGGCCACACACTGAACACTGACAACCGGATATCCTCTTTCGGCATATTTTTGCGGAGTTTCCAGATTTACGGAAATTTTATCCATCATGGTGTCGCACCCACTGACCATGCGCAAGGGAGTTCATTTTCCAGCCACTCGTGTCCTCAGGCCACGCCCCCGTACTACACCGTGGCCAATGCATTTCCCCCCCGAGAGATTGTTCTTCTGTGTCGACTTTCTTTGGTTTTAAGTCTGCATGGAAATCCCGGGTTGGAAAAGCAAAAAACCCTGACATGTATTTGCTGCAGCCAATTAAATGAAGCAGCTGATCTTAATTACCACAACCCTTCAGCCACGTTGATGAGCTAATAAGTGAAATCACCAGAGTTATCATCAGCACAGACAGAAGGAATATCTGGCAGGACTTCAACTTTCTCAATCCAGTTGTAGTTTGCATCATTTGACGGAAACTATCAAAAACATAAAAAAATACCCTTTTCTATTATATTTTTCATGCAAAAACATTTGGATGACATTAGAGATATGCAAAGACGACCTTAGACGACCTCTCTGCTAACAAACCCTTGGAAGATCGTTGGCAGGTCACCTGTATGTAGGAGAGGTGTATGTCCACGGCCTGGAGGAGGAAGTTGGGGTCTAGGCGTGCGAGGTACTCGGGTCCCAGATGGCAGCCCTTCAGCTGCAGCAGCCTGAGCTCCACGGCCTCCTTCAGCAGCGGAGACACGCGCTCAGCACCTCCGCCCCTCTTACTGCACAACATGGCACGCAGCAGGCTCAGCTCCTACAACACATGACAGACAGCACATTTACATCATGTTTTTCATTTCCAATTAATCATTCATAATGAAGTACTTCCGTCTCCTTTACATTGCACTTTCATATTTTTTTTTATACCTTTATTTGATAGGACAGTTGGAGATGGTGACAGGAAGCAAGTGGGAGAGAGAGATGGGGGAAGATCAGGAAATTACATCAGTAATCGAACCCGGGTCCCTGGCGTAGCAGTGCAGTGCCCTACCGTTTAAGCCACGGTAGGGCCACATTGCACTTTCACTTAATTTCAAATTGTGAAGTGTTTACAAAGTGAGGTTTTCAAAGCGGAATTAAGTTTTATTTAGCAACAAATTGAGTAAATTCTGAATTTAATGTCTCATGTAAACGATGCCAATCACACTAGGTACTTCCATTAGGATCTCAATCACAGGGAAGGGATCAAAGATCAAAACACTATGGAAAATACAGTATTGTGCAGACTGGCTGTGATTGGCTGTGAATTCATCAGTCCCACACCTATAACACCCAATCACAGTAGAAGCTGCATGTGTGTGTGTGTCGTACCGAGGAGGGTTCAAGGGTCTGCTGGACCTCTGCAAGAAACTCCAGTTGATGGGCTGCCTCTTCCTCCTCCCCTGTCAACAGTTGGCACCTCACTAGACCTACACACACACACACACACACACGCACGCACGCACACACACACACACACACACACACGCACGCACACACACACAGAAACACAGAAACACACACACACACACACACACACACACACACACACACACACATACATACACACACACACACAACTGCATAAGACAGGCTCTGTTTAAGTACCATAGTACTAATGTCTTTTCAAAGACTATCACAGCACTCCACCAGTGGACAAAAGACCAACTGACCGGTCATGGCTGGCAGGCTGCTCTCGTCGGCTCCGAGGGCCGTGTTGAAGCAGGCAGCGGCCTCCTTGTGTTTGCCCAGCAGCAGGTGCATGTGTCCCAGCTCGATGGCTGTGTCGGCCTCCCGCGGGGCCTTCGAGTGGACCCTCTGCAGGAAGGGGATCAGCGTCTGCAGGATCTCTGCACTGCTGCCACACTAGAGAAGAAAATATGAAGTGTAGAAAAATAGGGCAATGATTACAAGCAAACCAGTGAGGAAAATGACATGCAATAATTGGTATCACTTTTTTAATATGTTATAATTACTATTGCTGTTATTATTATGCATGTTATAATATTCATGAATATTCATGCAAAACCTGGACAATGAGTCGGTTGAATTAAGTTTATTACTATTATTATTATTATTATTATTATTATTATTATTATTATTATTATTATTATTATTATTATTATTATTATTATTATTATTATTATTATTTACACTCTACAACCGCACAGAGAGTCCAACCCCAACCCCAACTCACCAGCCTGCTGATGGGTTTGAGCATGTCAGTGTGGAGCCTGGGGTTAAGGGGCTCCTGCCTCTCCAGGGCACTGAGGAGGGACTGCAGGTGCTGCCGAGCCTAAAACACACACACACACACACACGCACACGGCAGGTACGCACACGCACACACACACACACACACACACACACACACACACACACACACACACACACGCACACGGCAGGTACGCACACGCACACACACACACACACGCACGCGCGCAACATACACACACACACACACACACACACACACACACACACACACACACACACACACACAGACAAACAGTATGTATAGGCTAGCACATCATGATGTGTGTGTGTGTGTGTGTGTGTGTGTGTGTGTGTGTGTGTGTGTGTGTGTGTGTGTGTGTGTGTGTGTGTGTGTGTGTGTGTGTGTGTGTTTACTCTACTTAACCCTGTGCTGATGTACTTTTTTAAAAAAACTAACCTTACGATATTTAGCATCTGCACTTGTTGTTCTGTATATTTCCTGTGCACTTTGTATCAGCTAGTGATGTTGGCTATGGTTACGTCCTCCATTGTAAGTTGCTTTGGTTAAAAAGCCCCTGCCAAATGCAATGTAATGTAATGTAATGTAATGTATGTAATGTAATGCAATGGACATTAAGGGCTACCAATACTGTGCAATAACGGTCTGTGGCTTTGGATAAGAGTGTGCTGCACCACAGAATTCTGGATGTACCTTGATGAGGTCCCCATCTTTAGCCAATGCCAGAATGACCTGCATCTGATGCGCTCTCAAGTTCCACTGGTCATGCTCAAAGATTCTTTACACATAGACACACACATGTAGAAACACACACACACACACACACGCACACGCACACGCACACACACACACACACACACACACACAAATTTAATATAATCAGTTAATATAATCAGCAATAAAGTTAATTCCCCATCCAGCAATACACTGCAAAACGTGGGAGTGTAAACATATACGGTGCCCCACTGAAAAGAATGTAGCCCCATAATGCACGCTGTACCACCAGTGCCACACTGCATTAGTCATTGAAAGGTTAATCACCATACTAGTACTCTTATATGACATAATAGAGGGCCTTTAGTAATGCACTATGGCTCGATCATTGCCATTCTGGAAACAGCAAATGTATAACGCCGTGTTTTAACGGGTTAAAAGACTGTGAAACTGCACCTTTCGCAGGTCTCCCTGGTCTGCTCCCAGTCGTGACGGGCCAGGAAGATGCTCATCTTGAGGGAGAGTGCTGGCGTGAAGGTGGGGAAGGAGGCGATGATCTGGTTCACCACGTCCATGGCCCAGGTGTAGTTCTGCTTCATCATGAAGAACTCCACCTGAGGACAATTAGCAGCCAATATATCAGTAAGTGGTAAATGAACTGCATTTACACGTGTGTTGCAATTTTCCACTCATTCAAGCATTGAAGGTGAGTTCTGATCAGACATCGTATACTCTCCGTGGCGATGGATGTCTCACAATAAGTAACATTAACATAGCTTCCTGAGTTGTCAATAGAGAGGTGTACCAAAGTGATTTGTATCTGTAACACCTATTCATCTCCACAGGCAAAGATATTATATAGGCATATCGTTGTAATAACTGTATGTTGCTTTGGAGAAAAGTGCCAGCTTAGTGTAATATAATGTAATGTATATAAAGACATGTCTGTGTGTGTGTGTGTGTGTGTGTGTGTGTGTGTGTGTGTGTGTGTGTGTGTGTGTGTGTGTGTGTGTGTGTGTGTGTGTGTGTGTGTGTGTGTGTGTGAGAGAGAGTGTGTGTGTGGTTGCCATGTGTAAACAGCAACACAGAAGAGCACTGTTGCCATAACACAAACAGCTGATTAAAAGCTCAATGCCAGACAAAATTATGGCGGCATGAAGGAAGTATCGACATGGTATGCTCCTCTCAAAAGTGACCAAGATGACAACACTTTTACGACCGCATTTTATGCATTTATGCGAACTGGTGTATTTCTGCCGAGAAATGTGCAATCTAAGGGCAGATTAAAAAAAAATGGTTAGAGCTTGCAAGTAGGGCACAGACTGTGTGCTACTTGCTCTGCCTATCTCCCTCATGCCCTGTTCCGCGTTTCCACGATGGTGAGGCCTATGTTGCAAGGTGGTGCTAACGACACTATGGTCAAGACTTGTTCAAGACTTCCCAGACACCACACATTCACTTTACTGGTGTTGTAAATTGCTATGAAATCCACATTATGGAGTAAGAAATATACAGTATAACCACCAAGGAAGAGGAAAAAAGATGAAAACTTCATCTCATTTATCACATCACATGCTCCTATGTAAATAATATCAGATTAAAGTGGCATGTCCTCAATATATGCCTATATATAAACAAATGTACATAAAAGCTTTCATTGACAAAGATGACAAAATAAATCCGACATTCTCTACCTTGCCAATAAGTCCGAAGACGTTGACAGAGTCCTGCACTCCGCTGTCGAAGCAGTGCACAGCCTGGGCTCTCTGCTGATCCGTCTCCGCATTCAGCAGCAACCAGCCCTTCATAATTACAGCCTGTCACAGATTTAGATACAGTGATCACAGATGATGATGATGATGATGATGATGATGATGATGTGCACATACACCGTAATCATCATTGAGCTCACTGACACACATGATTGAACTGTATTATAACAGGGTTCCCACTCTAATTCATATATAAAATTCCATGATTTTCCATGACTTTCCAGACCCAAAACACAGAATTTCCATGACCACTTCCATAAAAAGAAATAGCGCTAAGTTTTAAAAAGTGTGAAAACTGAAGATTATCTTCACCCCTAGAGCCGACGGCGAGCTACCGCCAGACTAAAGAGTGCTCATTGCATCCTAGAATGTTGCACATTACAGCGTGAAACCAAACCCTCTCTGGCTAAGCGTTGTAGTATAACCAGTAAGAAACAATGTTATACACAAAACAAAAAAAGTTTTTACTTCTAGACAACTGTTAAGATGATATGATATTCCATGACTGTGCATGCAAAATGGCAAAAATCCATGACTTTCCATGACTGGAAAAACTTTTATGAAATTCCGAATAGAAAGACAGACAGTGGAAAGATGCAGCAAGAATATTTATTGACATGCGCACACTAAAATGTTGCACCAATTCAGATAAATCACACAAACAAACGCTGCCTGCGAAGTGAACTCTCACTGTCTGTTATGTTTCAACACCTCGGCTTCCCCTTTCAAAATGTCATTAGCAGGAAACCGTCCTCTGCGGCCGTTTTGTTGTTGTTGCTTGTAACTTTACCATTGCAATAATCATCATTGCATTTTATTACATTACACTTTGCTGACAGTGAGACTTATATCCAAAGGGCATTACAGTTATTTACAAGGTATTAGTTACAGTCCCTGGAGGAATGCAGGGTTAGGTGCCTTGCTCAAGGGCACTTCAGCCATGGATGGAGGTGTAGGGAGAGGTAAGGGTGGGATTCGAGCCTGCATCCTTCTGAACGTACAACCACCTTCCTAACCATTAGGCGACGGCTAATATGCTCGGAGGGCCACTTCTAATTTGATTAAGTCCTCCAAAGGCCATACTATGAACACAATCCAGGATTTCCCCCTGCACTTTAGCCCTTCTTGAAGGCGGACACCTTTACAACAGACCCCACGACTATGTCCTCTGAAAATATCTTAATTGTCTTATAAATGTCATGAATTAATGTATTACTTATTTATTTATTTAGTCTATTAGATGTAAAAAAAAAACATTGTATAGCAACATTAACCATACATTGAAAGGAATACATAGACAGGGATGTACACAAGAAAGTCCCAAGACCTATTTCCATTGCGGTCCCCTACGTGGTAGCAGACTAGGGCACAAGATGGCGTTCTTACACATATTCATACATACCTACATATACAGTATATCGCGAAAGTGAGAACACCCCTCACAGTTTTTGCAGATTTGTGAGTATATCTTTTCATAGGAAAGCATTACAAAAATGTCACTTTGACACAATGATTAGTGACCTTTTAACAACATATTTAACCGCTTACATTTCTTGTTCACTCAGAAAAAAACAAAATACAGCCATTAATGTTTGAACATGTACTCACAAAAGTGAGTATATAATTATATCGGGGGCCGGATAAGACAACCTCACGGCCCCCGGGCCATCCCCACCCATGCACTAAGAGATATTCTGTGTCTCAGATGGTGCACTTGTATCCTGGTGAACCAGTAGCCTGTCCAGCCCCCGCCCTGGGCGTCAACACATAGCTTCTGGTTCACCAGGAAAGTGCACTTGTGCACTTCGGGCACTATGTTTCAGTGCGTAATTAATAAACTATACACACTGAAACATGAACACTGAAGTGCACAAGTGCACTATTTGAGATACGTTCATAGGCACAGACCTGTGGGGAGCTGTTGCTGATCTTGACGGCCCTGTCGACGTACTCCCTGGCCCTGACGTGGTGGCCCAGCAGCCACAGGGTCATGCCTGCGTACAGCACAGCTTTCTCACCTGCCGTACGCCGACTCGAACGCAGCTCGGTCTCCAGCTCCGACACGGCCTCACGGTCTGAAACAATACCACACACACACACACACACACACACACACACACACACACACACATACAGTTAAGTATTTTTGTGTGGTATTGTTTGAAACAGTCATGAAACTCAATACTTCTTTCTGTACAGAATGATACACACACACACACACACACACACACACACACACACACACACACACACACACACACACACACACACACACACACACACACACACACACACACACACAACAGGTTTCAAGCTCCAATACGACCTCACGGTCTGGAACAATAGAGGTTGCCAAGACACGTGACCAAATGGGACGGCAACACCTTTTGCCGTCACTGAGGAAAATCAAATTCTGCCACCTGTCAGATAGTAGAAGGGGTCCGCCAATCCTAATCGTGTAAACAAGAAAACTACAGACCTAAAAGTTAATTTGGTAAGGGCAATGACGTCACGTTCGAAATCTCTATACCACATGGTTAGAAGCAGTCATGAAACTCAATACTTCTTTCTGTGCAGAAGTTTGATACACACACGACAGGGATACAAGGGACACATAGGCAGTGTGCTTCAAACTGTATATTCTGGCAATGAACTGAACATTGGTAAGAGAAATAAAGTAGGAAATAATTCAAATTCTGAATTATGCAGTCATCTACTGTAGGTTTTTACATACATAATGCAAAAACCATGTGTGCGCGTAATAACCATGTGTATATCAGCACACTGTTAACCAGTGTTGGGCAAATTACTCAAAAACTGTAATGCATTACTGATTACATGTTACTAACCCTAGGTCTTTTCAAAATAATCCCTTACCCTACAATATTACTATATTTGAAATGTAAGGCATTACACTACTTTTGCATTACGTTAGTTACTTTCGCCAAAAGAACTGTAGGCCTAATATGGCTCTGGCAATGTATTACAGTGTAAATCAAGTTCATGAGTCATGACTTTTTCACCTGCCGTACAGGAGTGTTTTTGGCAGCATGCAGACTAAAAACTACTAGGTTCAGGAATAGCTTCTCTCTGACCCACCACACTGAATACCACTAAAATCCAGGTCATAGTAATGCATTGTAACTTGAGTTATTTAGCACTGTAACGGAGTAAATATTACAGAGTTTAGCCCTATAATGCCTCGCATTACTGCAGGCCCGTAGCCAGCCTTGTGGTAGGGGGGGATCTTTTCCCCCCGAAAGTGGACTTCCTTTGGCTCCCTATTCCAATGTCCCCAAATACACGAGCACACTTCAAATACTTTAATTTAGACATATTTTATTCATTATGAGTTTGCTGTGAGTCTGTTGCTGTGCTTCATTGTTTGTCTGTTGCTCCCCATTCTTAACATACATGGAAATGAATTGCTTCAAATTACTGCTATCTGACAGTTATTTTCATTGTTGGCCAGGGGTTCGAGTGGGGGTGGGGGACGGGAGGGGGGGTTCGAACGAACCCCTCGAACCCCCCATGGCTACGGGCCTGTACTGCATTACTGCCCAACACTGCTGTTAACACAACAGATAAATGAACCGGTTAGAATGAGCTCCTGTATGAACTGACCGACAGTTTCACATCTCTTGTGTGCGAAGATGAGGCCCAGCATGACTCCAAGAGAGACATTGGATTTATCTTTCAGCTGTTGCAGCTCCCTCATGGCATCTTGGGTCCGACCTGCATCAAGACAATCAAATAGATTTATTCCCAACTCCAAAATACTAACATGTAACCAGCAGCACACTGATGATTCATCTGTATTATGGCAGGCATGCATTCATTGTCACTGCAACTTCATGATTGCTAGATTTGAACTGAAGTAGTAGGCATAGGCTACTGTTATTTGATGAATAAATTAATACACTTTGCATGTAATATTAGTTAATTGTAGGCTACGAATAGTTACTAAGTTTATTTTTCTGTTTTTCTGTTTTCTGGTGTTTGTGTAGCCTACCTTCCATCAAAACACCAAGAGCCTTGAACAACGTCAGCACTGGGTCGTTGTGAAAACTTTTCAAATGCTCTTCAGCCGCCTGGGTGGCTTGATGATATTGAGCATCTCGAAAGTAGTATATAATCGAAGCCTTTGAAAAGAAATGTCATGCCAAGCCTTACAAATATTACATTACACTGCAAAAATTAGGCCGGCCGCATTACATTTCATGTTACAAGCATTTTCTTTGGCCAGTCACCCACCCCGGTTGATAGATGGTTACATTAACTCTAACTCTAATAATTTACCCTCCTACTCGTTAATACCCTTTGAGAGTGAATAGATATCTACTGTCAATGAACCTACCTAATACTTACAATGTAAAAGTAAATGTAAATGACCATTTCATGTAACTTATTAACGGCTAGCCTACGAGTGTGACCTCTGACCTAAATTAATCCATGCCAAACGTAACTGTCACTCAATTTTGTCCACTTTAGACTCCGTTACTTACTAGACATATTGGTTGATCTTCTGCCATGAGGAAATCTTTAGAAAGTCCACAATTGGCCCTCTGTTTTAGATATTTTCTCTGATAAACAATATGCGTTGTTCACCGTGGCAGTGATTGTAAACAGGGGTGTTTGGGGAACGCGCTCAAGTTTGGCGTTCTCTGTTGCTACACAACCTCGCGCACAGCTGGGAATAGGCCTACCAGGAAGACTAATCGAATACCGTTTTGAGTTTGAAAACATCGTTGAAAGCCACATATCGTTTAAGAGATAGGCTTGTTTAAAATCCAATCTCTGTTTGAAATTAAATAAGCAGTAGACATTAAAAGTCCCAAAATGATCGCACACATTTGCAGTGATGAGCTAGTTGTAACTACCGATCTATGGTTGTAACACACTGTTTTGTCCTCAAGATGGCGACATTGGCTCTGAATCGAGGAGCCCCAGTCATTATGCCATCAGGCAAATAGCAGATAGTTGCAACATTGTTGCAATGGTTTCAGCAACTCGGTTTGATGACAAACCTGAAAAGTAACTGAATAAAAGGTTATGTAAGATGAGTAAAGGCAATTGACTACCAGCCAGTCTCTAACCCAGATGTGTATGAAATTTAAAAAAAGTAGAAACGCATACCTATCTCGGTACAATAAACTAAGATCATGTTTGTAGCCTACTAGTGTTGACATTACACCAAAGAGCATGTAGCCATGAGTGCATAAGGACCAATTTGTGACATCTTGCATGATTTAATTCAACTGAAGTGAATTCAGTGTTCCATTCCATTTAACTTATAGAGTAGAAATTGTAAATATGGCATTGCTGTTGCATAAGCCATGAGTAGGCCTATCAACAACATACATTTCCTAATATATTAAAATAGGCCTAGGCCTACTGGCAAGGAAGAGGCACACAGTAGTCGATGCAATCATTAAACGTTTGGCAGTCAAGGTGGTAAGTACATTTTAAAAGCAATAATTATCAAAGGACTGATGAGTATTCACCTTATAGCCCAACAGCTGCTGTTTGCCTGGTAGACCAGTCTGAAGGGCTTTTTTCCTCCATCCTTTTTAGAAAAGTATGAATGGAGCTCATTGTAGTTTGGCCAGGGGCTGCATTTTTTGGTCACTTTTGTCAGTGTGGAACAATCACAGACGACTAGCTCACAGGAAACTGGATTGTTTGTGAAAGCACAAAAGGCTTTGTCCTCAATCTTAATGGCATAGCTTGTGATAAAGGATCAGGCCTCTCCATGATAACTCATCCCATTTGTATTCCTTTTATGGTCATGATGTGGTCGATGTGGAAATGCATTATGACTGAACTTCCTGTGTTTGTTGCACTGAAACGACTACAACGGTTCTGTGGTGTCCAGATGTGTGTGTCAATTACCATGCTAGAGATCTCAAAAGGGACCAACAGAGTGGCCTTTCGAAAAATGATTATTGCAATTGTATGACATTTTTATGACGAATGTTGCACAATCTGCCTTCTGTCCCTTTTGTACTTCTATGGTGTGTTTTGGCAAAATATAATTTGCCTAGCAGCATAATTGATCAAATATCAGAAAATTATAGGCCAGGCCTTTCTGTTCAAAATGCAATTTATTAGCATGTGGATTACCCAATTTTCGTCATAGCATCATAAATGCTGAAAAATTTAAGAATGTGTTGACAGGAAGAAACACATCAATCATTGCTAAAAAATAAAAAATAAAAATCTGTCCCATCTCTCCATTTTTTGAAACATCATTGTTCTTCTTTTAAGTGGATTGGAAGTGGTCTGGTGAGTGAGCTGAAATGCTAGAGTTTTTGTCAGTGCCTGAAGTTACAGTAGGCTTATGTGCCAGCTACACACTAGGCGGCATTCACGTGTAGTGGCACAAGGGAGTTCATTGTTCTGGAGAGGCATGTTTGTCTTAGATGCAAAAGGATATGATCATGGACAAATGGCTTGGTGCACACAATGGCATTTCACTGGAGACAACCACTCTCCACATAAATCCCTAAATTCTCTCAGTGTGAAAATATGTATGAGAAAATATCTCAGCCATCCTTCCGTGGCTTCTCTGCATGTTTTTGATGTTTGTTTTTTGAAGTCTAAAAGTGAAACAGATCTTGTTTTTGCCTTTTTTGGGGGGGGCAAATGCATGCTTGACAGGAGCAATCTGTTTTCAGCTGAAATAAGTCTTTCAGAATGTTCTGCAAAGCTTGAAATGCATGACTTATAATGGGCAACAGCATGCCAATCAATCATACACGTCATTTATACATTCAGACAAATACCAAAATAAGGATTTGATTATTTGAATGGGTCTCAACTACATTTAAGGCTGTTCAGTGATATGTTTTGCTGATGAGAAGAAAATGGAGCCTCACATACACATATAGGCTAATCTACTTGTAAATTGAGAGACTGACTTTGACATCACATTTCCCACTGGCGAGAGTCACATGTGACAATTTAAAACTCAATCCTCGTCACCACTAATACTCTGAATACTGTTGTGCTGACTTTCCTATACACTCAGTGAATGTAAGGATATACGTAACTGGTACAACAATCTGTTGCTTTCTGCTGAAATATGACTTTCAAATGTGCTTCAAAGCTTGAAATGGCCTGTTATGGGCAACGGCATAATGGCATCATTCATTCACTTAATTTGTAATTGAGACAAACACAATCATTTGATTAATTTTTACGAGTAGGCAGGGTCTCAATGAGGGCTGTTCAAAAATGAGTTGGCCGATGAGAAAAGCTTTTGGGGCCTAATGGCAGAAACTCAGTGACAATATCATTGTATTTTCACATACAATCAGTATTGCTAGGTTGACCTCAACACCTATTGGCTAGAGTTGCATACGTCAATGTAAGACTCATTGATCGTCAGTCACTATACTTTCTTTGAATACTTGCGCTGACCCTCCCATATATTCAATGACTCCAGGGATATGCTGATATGTATCTCCGGACACTGACAGCCCATGTCTGACTCTAAAAAACAGGAAACCCCACCACAGCGCCATGCCTGCAGACAAAAGCAGCCATACCATGAGAAACACCCGCACTAATTGCACTACCATGTGAACACGTTCACGGCGCTCACACGCACAACGCAACACCACCAAACACGTCCATCCTTCCAACACGCCCATCCTTCTTGGGGGCGTCCCCTTCCATATCAGTGGATCAGGGCTTCTAGTGATGATGACTGGCCCCAAGGTCTCTGACCCCGTGCTACAGAAACACACTGGAAAAACGCAGTCACGTTGTCACATCAGGGAACAGTAACAAACAGCATCGTGTGAGAGGCATCATCCCAGGGGAACTATACTGGCCGTCAGAGGCATAGCCAGCCGACAGGCAACTCATGGCATCTCCTCTTGGGGACTGTAGGCAAATTACACAGCTCCTCAACAGATCATAACCTTCAGCATTGGCAGTGCAGATTCTAAACAGTGTTGCCAGATGCAAAATGTTGAATTATCGTACCAAAACCTCCAAATTATCATTTTTGGGGGCTTTTTGGGAGGAAATTATCGTTCAAGATCCAAATGCTGTTTCAAGGCATCTAAATGAACTGAATGACAACTCTGAAATGATCGTACATGATGTTTTCTTTTTAATCGTAGGCCTACAGAGGTCAAAAAGGACAAAATTATGGTAGACTACAAATACGATCATTATCGTATTTGACACCACTGATTCTAAACACAGTGGTGTTTTATTTTTTTGTGTTTGGGGCCCCACAGAGTCTTACAATCACCTCTGGTAACCACAGAGGAAGAATAGGATGCACCCATCACTACCACCACCACCACCACCACCCACGGGGTGTCTCTCTCTTACCCCAGGCTAGAAGGCCAATGCCAGAGCCCCGGGGTCCTGTTATGGATTCTCCACGGACTCTGGGTCATGTCCATCCTCTCGCTCCCCGCCTGAATCTCAGAGTGGAAGGAATGCAGCCCTGGGACTGGTCTGTGTTTCATGGCTTTCAACAGGGGCACACAGACCAACACCAGCCAAAATATTAGCAGCAGGGAAGCTGACAGGGGGGACAAAGGGGCCAGTTGTGCTGGGCCCAGGGAGAGAGACATTAGCTGCATGCCATTGCAGCAGGCCATCTCTTAACCAAACACCACAAGGATCAGAGCTTGAGAGCTTTGAGGGATCTTCTAATGAGATAAAGGCATTCTTTCTGTAAAAGTGTTTTTTAACTCATAATAAGGCCTTGTTTCAAAAACAGTTGAAAAATGGTACCTGTTCAAGATATACTACTGTACAGAACTGTGGAAGCATACCTTGTAGGTAAACCCCCAGGCTCTGCAACTGAGTGTGTTATATACATAGGCTACTTGATAAAGCTTAACAGTAGCTAAATGTCAGAAGCCAAATCATGACTTTGACCTATAGTTGACATCAAGCTCTAATGCACCCTATTGCTTGTCATAAATAATCATAAATATATGATTATGGAAAAGATATTAAAATAGAGTGAAAAGATGTGGAAAAGAAAATCATTAAGATCATAAAGATTATTTATGACGATAAAACAACACTCAGGCTAACTGAATGTGAATATGCTAATAATGCCAAGTGGGTGTCCAAGTCCATGAGAGAGAGAGAGAGAGAGAGAGAGAGAGAGAGAGAGAGAGAGAGAGAGAGAGAGAGAGAGAGAGAGAGAGAGAGAGAGAGAGAGAGAGAGAGAGAGACAGAGAGAGACAGAGAGAGCAAGGGAGGGAGAGAGATGGACTTCTGTGTGTATTTGTGTAAGGGCCATTTACATGCTGAGTAGGATGCTTGGGGCTGATGTTGGGCTCTGTGCTAGCTAGGCCGCTCCAGCTGACAACTGTGTTTGTGTTGGGTGCGGGCCAGCACAGCCACAGGAGAGACCCAGGGCTAATAATAAGCAGCCCCAATGACTGACAGCGTGACGGGGCTGGCGGGGGGTTCGTGGGGTGGGGGTTTGCTGGAGGTGGGTGAGAAGGTGCGGTGGTGGTGGTGGTGGTTGTGGTGGTGGGAGAGTTTATAGCTCGACAGAAGGAGCCGCTCGGAAGCTTCTATGGGAAAAGACAAACTCCAAACAGCGAGGGGAACCGGCGTACGCAGCCCCGGTCACAACCCAGGCGACGACCTTTACATACCAGCACAACCCACAAGCTCCATCTCAGCACCATTGGGGAGCAACGAGGAATGGATGGAGCACCAGAGAGAGGGAGAGAGAGAGAGAGAGAGAGAGAGAGAGAGAGAGAGAGAGAGAGAGAGAGAGAGAGAGAGAGAGAGAGAGAGAGAGAGAGAGAGAGAGAGAGAGAGAGAGCACAAAAGGAGATCAGAGACCGAAGAAAGAAAATTGGTTCATTTGAATGCATAAATCCCCCTGGGTTGGTGCTCGGGGGCCTGTGAAAAGTTCCCAAAGTTCCCTTCCCACTGTTACTACAGCCACCAGGACATAAAGTGCTGGTCTGGAGCCTGCCCAAAGAGCTGAGGAGATGGAGGGGACCCTGTCAAGATGACAGGACGGATTAGGTGCCGTGTCATGGCAGCTGCCGTAGATCAAGTTGCACATTTAATTTCAGCTATCCAATTGGTCCAAGTCAGAGGTCATTCTTTTCTTGAGGAAAGAAGATTGTTTGGTAGCACTTTGGAATAGGGCTCACACGTTACTGTCTGTGACTTATAAGATAAGACATGTGTTAAGCAAAAACAAAAGCTTTCAAGGTCCTTATTACGATTAGCCTATGTCAGTTATAAAGGATTTATTGTCAATGAACAAGGACTTTGTGAATACACACCTAACAGATTATTAATTTGGCTGAACATTTGTCATATAAGTCACCTATACTGATAGCTACCAGTACATCCGACATGTATGAGTAGCTAACATGCAAACCCTAATATAAAGTGGTATCGATTGTTCTTTATACCATATGTTGTTGTGGTTTACCAAAGAGCAAGACAATCTGTTTCAACACCGGTGCCTTCATTAGTTAGAAATATGATTACACAGTGGGCTATGTATCCCTAATGAGATATAGAGGTGTGCCGCAAGGAATGAGCTATGCAGGCACCCTTCCCCAGCTATATGGCGTAACAATATGATTTCCTGTGCCTTTCTGTGTGTTGCATGGCACTGTTTGGAGCCATGCCAAATTCACAAACAGTATGCCAAGTTACAGCATCCTAGAAGTCTTACATATGGCTACTCCCTTGTTGTAGCCAATAGAACCCCCCTCCCTAGTGGGACTTTTCTTTGAACGTCTTGTTGCAATGTCCAATGTACAATATTGCAATGTGTGCAATGTACATAGGCTACTACATAATGTAAAAGATGTTAGGGCAACATCTATGAAAGAGCTCTTTTGAATCTGCTAAGATTTGTAATTTTCACTCATATAGGCTACGGAAGTGAAAAGAGCTGTAAAGAGCTGGACAATTTTTGGGGGGGTTGAAAAACTTTACGCCTCAAACTTCCATGTGTCAAGTTTTCAAGCGCCACCGAGCAGTTCCAGATTGCTTACGATATAAGCTCTTTCACATTTTCTC
Organism: Engraulis encrasicolus; assembly: GCF_034702125.1. NCBI lineage: Eukaryota > Metazoa > Chordata > Actinopteri > Clupeiformes > Engraulidae > Engraulis > Engraulis encrasicolus. Next base: position 46,672,596 of record NC_085865.1, read on the forward strand.
GATAAGCTAGTAGGAGGATGACACAAGTGCCTTTCATGACCGTTCCCAGCAGAGTGGGAGAGCTGACTCATGGCAAGGCATCTGACAGAGGTTGATTAGCGCTATGCAGTGTGACAAACACAGCATGCCTTTGACTAGGACAGCATGGCGATCTGTGTTAATGCCCAATAATTAATTATTGAGTAAAATTAATCAGTCAACATAGGCAATTGAAAATTAAAAACGTTTTATATTATTTTTTTTAGAAAGAGTAGTTGAATTAGAACAATAACATCAATAACTTCAAATGCATTGTTGTTAATGATTACCTGCAATTCTGTTAAAAATACCATCGTTGAGATACAATTCAATTGTATTTTCATCAGAAATACTGAACAAGACATTTGTTTTTGGTTTATCTGATAAAGTGTGACCTGAAATTACCCCATAAGCTGTTTGGTAAATTATTGTTGTTTTCTGCTATCAATTCAGTTTTCCTTAGTTCTTTTCCCAGGAAAAACTAACTGAATTTAAAAGCATGCTTTATTGAAAAAAAAAACCTAAAATCCCTAATTAATATCCTGTGAATGCTCCCTTCCCAATCCTGGGAAGGATCCCTTCCTTTGTCATGCTGTGTCCGAAACTTCCAAACCAAAGATAATTTATATGCCTTTCTGAAGATGCTGCGGTTCAGATAAGCAGTGAAGGGAAATGCAAGAGGAAGTACCCTGGGTTAAAGGTCAAAAGGTCAAAGCTGACTCAATGTACTCAGCAACCCCGACCACCCGACCCCACGCCCTGACGCCCCCAACTTGTCACTGTTTGAGAAGTACTTACAGTAGGTGCTCAGGTGCGATGGAATTAAAATTGAATCATAAAGTCGAGTCAACAGCACAGCATCTAGGCTAAAGAACACAATAATATTGTGGTATAAACATAAACAGTATACTACACTAACAATGTTCTGTTAAACTCAAATGTGTATCTCACATACAGTAATATATGGAGCCTAGAAGCTTCGCCCTCATAGAACAATATAGGGCCCGGACGGCGACCAGAGACTGAAGCGTGATTACAGCGTGGGAGTTAAATTCCAGGCAGAGAGCTGTAAATAAATACACTCATTCAAATTGCCCCCACTGCGGACGTCACTGCCTCTGCCCCTCTCTCCGTAGAAATAAAAAGCCCGGCGGACCCTGGGAGGGACTGCCCCCCTCTGCCCTGACCCTCGGCTCTCCCGGCCCTCGCCCCTGATGCCTTTGGGACAATGCCCCCCTGTCATTCCAGGCAGACGCACATCCCACACAATGTGCGCTTTTGCTCCAGCGTGGAAAGAATGACTCTGTATTCCTCTTTCCTTCCTTCGGACTTTGGAGTGTCCTTCCAAGCCAGTGCAGCAAGCCCTGGGGGGTTTTCCCCTCCTTAACCTCCCTCCTTCCCTCCTCCCTCCCTCCTTCCTCCTCGCCGGGACCTTTAGGCTGTAAACATGCAGATCAGAGGCGTCAGTCAAGGTGCTGCTTCATCTTCAGAGGGCATGGCAATCAGTAGTGTAGTAGCTAGGCAGCGGACACTGGCACGCAAAAACACAAACACAAGAGACAACAGCTTTGCCTTTGAAGCTTCTGAAAGGTCTCAGAGGAAGATGAATATGCAGTTTCACCAGTGGAATGCCTGTAGTAGTCATTGAAAAGGCAGCTACCATAGTAGTACACTACTATGACATAAGGACTTGTACTGCACTACAGCGGTGTAGTCTACTTTTTTGAAGTGGGTATACTGTATATTCGAGCATTTTTTGAAGTGGGTATACTGTATATATTTATGCTATTCTAAACAATGGATCAATCCATTTGAAGTGGGTATACTGAAGCCCCTAAAATTTAGAAGTGGGTATACTCCGTATACCTGCGTTCTACGTAGACTACACCACTGCTGCACTACGATTTGGTCATTGCCATTCTGGTAACAGCAAATGTATAACACTGTGTCTTAACGTGTGAAAGTAGCTACATTGTTTTTAATGTGTGGTGTGGCAAGTGGAGTTTTTGCTTGAGAGTCAAGAACCTCATGACAGCTGTGTCTCTGCTGACCATCTCTGCTCCACACTGCTACCATGTCTGGACTTTGAAGAGTTCTGACAGACAGCAGCACTAATCATTCAGTCATCACAATCTGTCCCGGCACAACAAACCCAACATAACTTCCATTGAGATCTGTATATAGGCTACCCCTTGTGTTGTCTGAGGTGTGTAAGCCTTCAGTGGCTGCCAGTGGCCTATGGTCACCAAGCAGTAGCCTTAGTATTGACTCCTTTCACACAATATTCCTGTGGCCACCCACATGTTTTTCAAAAGCCACTCTAGGCTGCAAGAAGACACACACAAGCATGCACGCATGCACGCACGCAGACACACTGACACACACACACACACACACACACACGCACACGCACACACACACACACACACACACACACACACACACACACACACACGCACGCAGACACACACACACACACACACACACACACACACGCACACACACACACACACACACACACACACACACACACACACACACACACACACACACACACACACACACACACACACACACACACACACACACACACAGGATCTGCAGATGCTCTTAGAGGAAGCAGTGTCCAGTGTGCAGTGACTAGTGTTATCCCACCACACCACCACTGTTGCTGCCGAACCTGCTTATCTGTGATTAGAATGTCAATGGCCCCTAAAAATACACCAAACGTTTACAACCAGCGCTGCACTGCGCTACCACTTGGGATGTTTGCTCCCAACGAGTGGTTTCTGAAGAGAGGGACCGGGAGGAAACAGACACGGACACCAACGTAAAAATAGAGCATGAAAGAGAGGGAGGGAAAAGGAAAGGAAGAACACAAGAAGATGGAAATAAACATCACACAAACTGCAGTAAACAGCCTAATGGATATTAATTGTGATGTGATGAATGAAAAACCTTGACATAAAAAGTGTTAAAAAAAGAAAATCCTTTTCAGTGCTCTTTTTTTCAACTCGTTTTTTGCTTAGCTTGTCCAACCTCATAAAGTACCTATACTGCCATAACTCTCAATCTCATGTCGTACGTAGACATGGAGGGGGGCTTTGGTCATGGCGGGCTTCTTGCGCATTTGTTGATATTCAGTTAGTGATTTGACTGCACAGAAATGTTGTACTTTTTAGCGATAATTAAGTCATTTTTACAAATACTCATATTGCCAATCTTGTGATGTCCCTGGCTGCCAATGGCCTTTATCCATGCCCTGCTGTGATGAAGTTGACCATTCGTTGTTCACAGTACGTCTGCACCAATGTGCGGGGGTAACCTACATCGCTGGAACCGATAGTGCTCCGCAGTGCTGTCGGACCTGGTGTGTGGAGGCCCTTAGGCTCCGTTGCCATTATTATGAAGCCCACACTACACTAGACTGCTGAATCACAGCTGGCCTCTCTTATTACTGTAAACCCAATTGGCTACTTTTACAGATGGCTGAATTGTAAGTTTTCTTTGGCTTTCTTACTGATTCCCTCCTAAGAATCAACCTGCTGCCTACCCTCACAGAAGCTGTGATTAAGGCTGGCTGGCAAAGAAAATTAGACCATTTGTACATTTTTGAAAAACTATTAGTATTGCTGAAAGTGAAGAAAACACAAATTTCTTCTTCTGCAATATGTTAAGCTTCTTCTCTGTGTAATATGTTTTGCATGACTAGGGGTTATGATTCTTCAATCCAGGAACACTCCTCCTCCTCTTCTTCATTCCCATCATCTCTCCATACTCTCCTCCCTCCATCCCTCTCCTCTTGCCCTTTTTTTGCTTGGGAGGCTGTAACTTCATCAGCAGGGAACAGGAAACAGCCTGAGAAAATGACGTAAGAACTGTTAAAGCATTGTATGATGAACTAATATGGTCATTCATGAGAAAATATAAAATGCAGCACTATTCATCAGTTATTGTGGAAGTAATAACACAGTGTTCCCCACAGACAATACGTTAGTCAAGGTGGGTGGCTGGTCTCAAAGACTGAGAGCTGAGAGATTGGAAGGCAATGTTGTGAAGCTTCATAATGAAAAATGACAGCCAATTTAGAATTTACATTCTCAATACAACAATAGAGCTTTATGTTTTTAGGGGCCCAAGTCAAGGTGGGAAGTGCTGTAAAGGTGACCACCTTGACTACAAAGTGCCAGGGGAAACACTGATCAGGAAAACGTTGTAACTTATTATTTCCATATGCGCACAAGGGTCAGTGTGTTTCCTAAGACTGACCCTGATAATGTTGACTGGTTGTCCATAATTATTCAATTACACTATCAAAACGCCCATAGCTTAAATGCCATTATGTTTAATTGCAGAAAAAATAACTACAATGATGTTGTGTATTTCCCATGTGGATTGACTATAACTCTCTCTTACTCTCCATCTCTCGCTCTCCTTCTCTCTGTTTGCTCTTTTTGTCTGTCATCTGAAATAAAGGCTTTGTTCTCTTGGGGGTCTTCTGGGTCTGTTCGGACTCTGGGAATCTGCAATGAGGGGAAAGTATTTTTGTCTATTTATGTCCAGCATGTCCCATCCTGGTTTTATGTTCCTCAACAGTGTTGGCAGATTGGGTGGTTATACCCGCCCAATTGGGCTGCTTGGGATAGCCGTCTGCAGGTAAAAACGGCCAAAAACGGCTATTTGGCGGGTTTTTCTGCAGTTTTATGCCCATAGACATCAATATAATTTGTTGAAATTGGGCGGATTTTAGTGCCTAATGGTGGTTTTTGAGCACCGTTTGAGCGGGATACGATCAGACACATCTGGCAACACTGTTCCTCAACCCCCTGGTGCCTTCGCATGCAACTTACTGTATCCTTTGGGGCGCAATGAAAATGAAGAATTTGTGTGATCAACAAAAACTATTTACTTAGCTTCAATTTTGATTAGGAATGTGACTTTCATAAAATGAATGATGACCTTCAGCTTTAATGGCATTACTATGAAAAAAATAAGTCAGTACACAAATAAACACAAAACAACTTAACAACAAGCAATACAAACACAAGACAATAGTAATACCAGTACCAACATTCTCTCTTTCTCTCTCTGTGTCTGTGTCTCTCTCTCTCTCTCCCTGTGTCACCCTATGTCCTATCTATATCCTTTACTTTTCTTCCAGAAAGTACCCACTTTAAATCGCAGTATCCTGTGGACCATGGAAACTCTCCTGATGAGGTCACTGAGGCATGATGTCAACTTCAGGACATCTAGGAAGGAACATTCCATCTAAAAATGGCCGCCCGTGTGTGTGTGTGTGTGTGTGTGTGTGTGTGTGTGTGTGTGTGTGTGTGTGTGTGTGTGTGTGTGTGTGTGTGTGTGTGTGTGTGTGTGTGTGTGTGTGTGTGTGTGTGTGTGTGTGTGTGTGTGTGTGTGTGTGTGTGTGTGTGTGTGGAACAAGACTCCCCTGGGTCCTGGAATGAACCAAACCTATGATTTCGTAGTAACAAATCCCTTTTCTTCGAATCAATTTGAGATGAGCGTATCTGTGACCTTTGACCCTCTTGCTTCCTGTTTTAAGCGTATTTCTTATCTGTCCTAGCAAAGGGGTCGGCGCCTCCCCCTCTGCACCCTGTCACCCCCTAATGAGAGGTCAGTTGAAGTCTGTGTTGACAAGTGTGAGGCACATCACAGCTTACTGGCTGGGCAATTAGGGCCCACATACTTGCTTTGTCGCCATGCTGGGGGGGTATGTTATCTGCTCAACATCAGTGTCCGGCCGGTGTGTACTGGGTATACTGAGTGGAAAATCTGGATTGTCTAGAAGAGCATCACATACTCAGTCAAAGAAAGCAAATAGATTTTGCAGACATTTTATTTATTTATGCTCTCTATTATAACTACAAGCTATTTTGCTTTCTGTTCAAGTAATGAGAACACGCTTCCCATCTTTTCTGAGCATTCAAAGATGTTGACTGTTGATGGCTGGCGTGTGTCCAAGCCTAATAGTAATATAGGAATCGCAGTGCAGCTTGGTGCTTGCTTACCTCGGGGGTATCTTGTTTTAGCATTGACAGGGGTTGGCTCGGCACACTGGAAAAACTCTCCCATGACCTGAAGCGGGTTAAGAAAACGGAGGACCAGGACGAGGAGGAAGTGGCATGGGTCTGAATAAAACATCAACACGGGCCAGTAAGGGACACATACGTAGGACCACGCTAGGCTACTTCATTCCTAATGACAGGGACATTTTTCCCAGCCTTTTACCACACCAATCACTCGCTTGCTTGAGTTTGCGCCGATAGGAACAAGGAATTTCGAGGGAGGTTTTGGTGATCATAATCATTAAAATGCTACTGATCTTACTCTGGGAAAAAAAAGTCATGTCAAATGTATTTTCACGTAGTGATGCATCATCATGTCTATTTATATGACCACAGATGTTGGGGAAACAGCTATGCAAACAGTGCTTCAGAAACCAGAACCACAGCTTCGCAACCACAACCACACATGAAGGCCTAGCAGAGCAGTGCTTACAGCTTTTGGTCTCCTCAATGGTTTAAAGGGTCAAATCCATGTTTGTCATTCAATTACGTACATTAATTGTGGATAGTAATGCATGTCTTTGCTTAAAGGGACACTGTGTGAGATTTTTTGTGTTTTATATCCAGAATTCATGCTACCCATTCACTAATGTTACCTTTGTCATGAATATTTACCACCATCATGAAATTCTAAGTATTCATTATGACTGGAAAAATTGCACTTTTCATACATGAAAGGGGGGATCTTCTCCATGATCCGCCATTTTGAATTTCCAGAAATAGCCATTTTTAGCTGCAAAAATGACTGTACTTGGGCCATACTAGAAAATATTAGTTTATTACTTAGTAAACTATCATGAAAAGGTCAAATTTGGCAATAGGCGACACAGTTTCAATGAGCAGCATAGTTGCAGTACCTTTTTTGACCATTTCCTGCACAGTATCCCAGAAATATGTTTTCCACCTTGTTTTTCCGGTAAAATTCTTCACTCCATGCCATCCTGGTTCTGATGGTAGTTGGCAAAACAACATGGCCCACTCAAACTCCAAAACATGACTTTGGAAACATCTGAGTGTTTGGGTGAAGGTCCCCGAATGACCTCCATGCCCTCTGTAGTGGTCTATAGTTATGTCCTGTGTACGGTAGGTGAGGCAGATCGACTGCTGTCGGCTGCTTTCCTCTCCTGAAGGCCAGGATGTTAGCAGACAAAAGGAGGCGATGCAGAGGAAGGGGGAGAAGGCAAGAAGGCTAGAGTGAGTCAGGGAAGCTGGTCACACACACACCCACACACACACACACACACACACACACACACACACACACACACACACACACACACACACACACACACACACACATAGGCCAACATATGGTCAAGCATACAGAGAATTCAAACAGACCACTGAATACTCAAGCACAGACAGACATGCAATAGAAATACGAACACACACACGCACACACACACACACACACACACGCACACGCACGCACACACACACACATGAGAAATATAGGTAAGTAGGTTACGTTTTTCAGTCCTCTGTTAGGGCACTATGACCAAATGAACTTGACTAGCATAAACAAAATACTGTCAAGTCAACTCTGTGGGTCCTTTGCATGCAAATACATCAAACGCGGCCAGCGCAACAACGGCCTTTAGAGATCAGCCCACAATGTAGATGGGGCCGCCCATTGGTCCCTCTACACATAGACAGTGGACTGAGCCCATAATATTATAGTAGTGTGTGAGGGCCTGGTCTATAGAACGACCTGGCCATGTTTAGATCCCAGTCCCAGACCTAGTCAGTCTAATGCACCATGCCCATTTCATATCATGCTGTGAAAGTCTAGAGAAGTGAAATGAAACTGAGGTGAGGCATCGCAGTAGGTGGCGACAGCCTGGCTATAGGGGTCACTGTCAGCCACCTCTGCAGGAAAAACAGGTAGTGCAAACCCACCCAGCCTTACCCAGCCGAGTGGCGCTGCATGCCCTGGTAAACTTGACCACAAGCACTGGGTCAGCGATGATGGATGTGCCCTGTGTTTTCCATTTCTGATATGTACGTCACAGCGATACAGCAACGCGAAGTCTTGCTGCCTTCTCCTCTTAACCATTGAACCCGTAGATAATCCCTCATCTCCACCTCTCCAAACATGAACCCAGGGCAAGCTTCCTGCTATTTAAACAAAGTTTGTCAGGTTCCCTATGTCGGAGTAGATCCTCATTAACTTGCTTTAGTCTTTGTAATCATATGGTGGTGTTTGTATATTGAATTTTTTTTTGATGAGATCAAATAAATACATTAATTAGTCTATAAGATTTTGATCCGTCAAAAACAGCCCAATCTATTGATTTATTTTATTTGCTTGAGTTCATAGCTAATGCTCATTATTAAACCATAACAACAGCCTCATTTGCATTTGGCTTCATCAGCCCTCCTATGTAGACCTATATATCAGGCTTACAACAAAGCTATGAATAAGTGAATAGTAACTATGCATGTGAACCTGGCAAATGCAACTGTGTATTAGCTCTTTCCGTATTGTTCTCTCACGCCCTACCTCTGCAACACAGTGTGTCACAAGGATTTTGTGCATAACATTTACAAATTCAACATGGTGCAACAACCCAACTGTCATTCTGTCACATGATTTCTTTCTCTTTTTTGAACATGGCAAGGAAACATGTTATTGCACTTGTTTGCAACAAAATGTCAAATTAAGAATGCTACTTTAGAAAGAAAATGCAAGCAATTGGCCCTTTAAAAAAAAGATCAGACTTCACTAGGCCTACAGGCTAAAAATCAGAGACAGTCTGAAAGTCAGAGGCGGTCAGTACCCGTGTGCAGAAAAATAAACAAATAAATATAAACAAAAAATAGACGGCAATTAAATTACAGTAAGTAGGCCTAGGCCAAAACGTTGATCTTCATTAAGAACGAGATCTTATCTTGGTGGAAACAGCTGGATTAGGCAGGCTACAATAACCTGAATTGAAACCACCAATTTCTGAACTTCAGTGGAGGGCTCCGCCTTGACTTGCAGTTGGGAGTCTGTCAGCCCTCTATGCCCGTCCCTCCTCCTCCTTCAGGACAGTGTTGGTGATAGTACACCGCTGTAGTCCAGCCCTTCCCTCGCCTTTCTCCGGTCCGCATTTACACCGCTACACCGCAGCTGGGACAAGCACCTAGGCTACTGTACAGGAGGAACCCGCAGCATGGCTTTGGGTGGTTTTGTTGTCACCGGACTTTGCATCCTCGTCCTCGCCAGTCAATGTAAGTAGCATAAAGAGAAACATGTGGATAACTGTGCAAAGTGAGTGCGTATTATTGATTGCGCGTTGCAAGAAACACCAACTTCAGCGATCCTTGCACTTCGCCGGTTTGTGGTTGGGACATGGCATAAGGTGTTTCGCTGTTCTGTCCCGCAAAATAAGACAAAGTTTGGAACAACATGTGACTGGCTGCCTGTGCCGCTTTATTATTTCATGAGCGTTATGTTTACAAAGAATTGTGAATTATTTGATGATTAGGGCCTATTTGCACGTTGTGAATTATTTTCTTTCTGCGATTTAAAACTCAGCAAGACTGGATGCTGATTCATAACGTTTGTTGGGCTAAAGTTGAGAGGTTGGTCTGACGTTTGGAAATATTGATAAGGTCACTTTCACACCCACTACTAATTGGGAGGTGAATTGCCTCCTACTGAATGCATGACCAGCAGATGCAGGAGTGAAGGTGGTGAACATAGTTGAGCATGACGGTTTAACAATAATGTAGGCCTACTTAGTTATGAGATAAACTAGCCTACTTGAGAATTGTTTACAAACATGGGGTTTTCCTGCTTTATTATTATTAATAATATTTTTAAATGATGTGTAGGCATTTTTAAATGATGAGTAGTTGAGCAATTACATTTTCTTCACAATATTTTAAACTTTTTTGTTGTTGTTGTATAGGCTAGTTAGGTTTTGCAAATGTTTCAGTAGTGACTTCTCTGGGACGGCAACAAGGGAAGGCTCTCTAATGTCTCTCTATACATGCACTCAGTTGCAATTCCAGTCACTTAAGCAATGATCTGCCTCCTGACGTATCCAATTTGTGCAGTAGCCTATACTCACTGAAGCAAGCTCAGGAAAGTCGGTCACCACTGAGAGAAATGCTTGGCTAACTCCTAGACAGAACTTTCAAAGCAATCCCAAATCATTTCATCTACATATAAAAGCTGCTGATGCATTTTCCAGATTAATTCTGAGTGAGTCAGTGCAGATTGATGGAGGGAGGAAGGGAGGAGGAACTCTGCATCCACCTCATCAGCTTTCAAGAGCATTCTCAGGATGTTTTGCACTGGTGTTTGTTAAGAGAAGTAATGGCTTAAAGCTCTTTACATTCTCCCGTATCCTTCCTTTCCGTGTCCAGGCTGTGCACAGACAGACTTCCTCCTCTGTTTGCCCGCTGCTGTCAGTCTTTTAAGTCACACCAAGGCAGGGGCGTAGCAACAAACGTTGGGCCCTATGTAGCTTACAATCAGCTCCAGTGGACCTCCCCAGCCATATCCTTTCATACATCAGACTATGTGTGGGCCCCCTATATACACGGGGCCCTGGTGACTCAGTCACACTTTACCCCCCTGAATGACACCCCCGCACCAAGGAGCGGCCTGCCATTGTGCGCCAGCTCTAACTGGACCACACATCTGGACCATTCTCTCTCTCTCTCAGGTATTTCTGTTCCTCTACCCGTTTCTTTTTCTCTCCTTTTCTCACTTACTTCCACATTACACCCTTTCTCCTCTTCTGTCATCCTTTGTCTTCTACTATCCTCCTTTTCCTTCCATCCCTCTTTTTTCTGCCTTCTCCCCATTTCTCTTGTCTCTCTCTCTCTCTCTCTCTCTCTCTCTCTCTCTCTCTCTCTCTCTCTCTCTCTCTCTCTCTCTCCCCCAAACTCCCTGACCTATACTGGCCCTCCTAGACCTTAATGAAGCGAACCTTATCTCACTTCCACTGTGATCTGGCCTCTGAGGGTCCTGTGGGGATTTCCCCTCGCTGTCTCTCTCTCTCTCTCTCTCTCTCTCTCTCTCTCTCTCTCTCTCTCTCTCTCTCTCTCTCTCTCTCTCTCCCCCCCCCTCTCCCTGAGGCTTCTACTGTGTTGGTTGGTTGGTTGGTTGGCTGACCTTTGTTGGACACCTCATTCCCATGCTGGTGTCTGGGGTCACCCTTGCGGATCGTTGGGGACAAAAGTTGCAAGTGCTCATACGAGACAAAGATGCAACTGTGGCACAGTTGGACATGGTCCGTTGTCCATGTTCTTCCCACCCACGCTGGTTATTAAATGGAAATGCATTTGCCTTGTTATCGTGTTGTTAAGAAAAACATCCCTACAGCATGTTGAAGTTCACTTTCCAAAGCTTTTATGCCCACCATCCTCCCTTTTTTGAAGAAAAAATACAATCTGGGCATTAAAATATGATGACTTTCCGGCAATTAAATAGAGAATACTTCATTGCAGCCCAAATTTACCCCACTGAGCTCTCTCTCTCTCTTTCTCTCTCTCTCTCTCTCTCTCTCTCTCTCTCTCTCTCTCTCTTTCTCTTTCTCTTTCTCTCTCTGTTCTGTCTATATCTCTGAGGCTGCTTCTGTCTGTTAGACACCTTTTTCCTATGCTGGTGTCTGGGTGTCATCTATGCGTGGTATTGAGGACAAAAGTTGTATGTGCTCAATCAAGACAAAGATGACACTGTGGCATGGTCATGGTCTGTTGGTAATGTTTTCACCACCCGACCCACCCACCCACGCTGATTATTACATGGTAATTTGTTGTGGCATGTCCTCAAATCTGAAATATATTAGCCTTGTTATCATGTTGTGAAGAAAAACCCCTGCAGGGTATTTAAGTTCACTTTCTAAAGCTTTTATCCACAAGTAACCCACAAATCCAAACATTCTTGAGAAAAAAAATACAAACTAGGCCTTAAAATGTGATGACAAAGAAATTCCATCCGTAAAATAGAGAAAATACTCCATCCTGATCCAGAAGTCTGTCTGTCTGTCTGTCTGTCTGTCTCTCTCTCTCTCTCTCTCTCTCTCTCTCTCTCTCTCTCTCTCTCTCTCTCTCTCTATCTCTCTCTCTCTCTCTCTCTCTCCTCTGTCCCTTGCTGGTGTCTGGGGGTCACCCTTGTGGAGTGTTGGGGACAAAATGTATTCAATTTCTCATGCTGAAACAAGACCATGATGCCACTTTGGAATGGGCGGGGGACCGATTGTCAAAATCTTTTCCCCAACATCTTCGATAATTCAATGACCATTTCTGGTTAGGAAAAGAGTCTTAATGATATGAAATATCCTGACTTTTTGCCTCATTTTAACGTAGAGCAGTGGTTCTCAACCTTTTTTGAACAAATGCCCCCTTGATACCGTCATGAGCCTGCTAACGCCCCCTTGACCTTATCATAGGCCTTCCAGCGCCCCTTTAATATAAGAAAATGAAATAGACTAATTCCATCCATTTGTTACTGAACGCCCCCGTTCTCTATCACTGTAACTCCTTCTCAATGCCCTCCGAGGGCTTTCTAACGACCCCCCTGGGGGGCTGTAGAGCTCCCGTTGAGAGGGTGAGAAAGAGAGAAAGTATGGCCTGACAGGCCTAGAACGTACCCAGCTGAGGGTGAGAGGGGAGAACATCCAGACAAAGGCACCATGCTTTAGGATGGCCAGTGTGACTGAACAGCACCCAGGCCCCAGCAGCCTGTCCCCAGCGCCTGCTTCCTCTGAAGCCCTGTCATACAAATACAGCCATTGTTCTCTACATACATGTACATAGTTTACTGCTGACATTAAGGGAGCAAGGACCATGTATAGGCCCTCTTTCTGGAAACACTCAGTTGGAGGCCTTTTAGATTTAGAAGATGGAATATGTGGCCCTGTTTAAGATTGGTCCTAAAAACAGGAGACATTAGGATCTCTTCAATATATTCCTCTCCACTTAAAGATATCCATCATTCTGTTTATGCGAAATGTGGCATGAATGTTTAAAGGAAAGCAGTTGTTACTGTTCTGTATCAAGGTAGACCAAACAAAACTGTGTTTATCTCTCCTGGAGCGGTTATTATGAGCGGTTTTCCTATCATTTTGTGCTTTTTGGACCAACGACGAGTACACTGTACAGTCTTACTGTCAGGATGGCTCTATTTTTTCCTTGTCGTTTTGTAACTGTCCTAAAAACAGTTTCTATGCAAAGATACACAACAGCTGGCTTAACCTCTGTAGATTCTGGCGACGGATAGTAGCTCAGTCTTCATCTTTCATCCGATGACGTTGTGGTAGCATGAAAGGTGAGGTAACCTCTATCTAGAAAGACTCTCTCAAAAGTCCATTAGTAAAAAAAAAAAACAGCAAATAGATTTCTTGTTTTGACTTTTAATTTACTCATTGTTCCACATTGTTGTGTATCAGATCAGCAAATTTCTGGGCTTGTGATATAGTAACATAACATGTTGTTGTCCTTACTTGGATATGGATATGGACTCATTATCAACATTTCATGAATATGTTGTACATATCCTAATCTTGAACACCCGGTAATTATAAAAATCCCATTTTTCCTTGAAATGCATTAAGCCTGTACTGCATCATTGTTTTACAGGTCAGAATGAGCCTGATCCTCCCATGTGTCCGACATTGTTGTTTTCCAAAACGGAATAATCTGTATTTTTTCTGTGTTCAGAATTGTTCTCTACTTGCCATATCTTTTCTGTGCCTATGAACCATTGTGTTGCAACTCAGAATAAGCCCAATCTTTTTGCTGTATGTTGCCAGCATTGTTGTTCTGCTACTCAGACTGAACCTTATCTTTTATGGCTCCGTTGTTGTTGTGGGACTGCATAAGTCTAGTCCTTGTATCCTTGTATCTGCGAGGCCTTGTGGCTCACCTTCCTGCTCTGGGAGTGGGCTAAGCTTCATCTCCTGTTGGCCACTGCAGGCTTGTAAATGCCGGCTGCACCGGCGTAGGTGTCAGTTCCTGTCTGGATATTGTAGGTCTGAGGAGAAGGCCTTGAGCATCTCCAGACCTCAGGGGTAGCCTGGACAGGAAAGAGCCTAGGCTGCTTTTTTTTAAACTGTCTTGACAGTTCGCATTAGACATCTACTGGCTTTTGGGTTGTTTCATCTCTTTTTTCAGGATGCGACTGTCTATGTGCTTTCTGAGAGATAATTGAAGGTAGAAATGTTCCTACGTCCTGTACTATCTTTGTGTAATGTTATGTTTTTTCCCTCTAAATTACAAACTTAGCCCCTTTAGACATGGCCTCCGTCATAAATGAGCTGTTACCTGAATGGCAACGTCCAAGTCGTAATGTATTACTAAAGGCGCTCTGCACTGTCATAGCGGTGTAGCACTATGGTAGCAGCATTTTTTCAACGACTATTACAAACAATGTTACACTGGTGAAACGGTGTGTATTAAGGAGATACAGACTTAAGTCCACTAGGACATCACACATCCTCAACAGGATATAAAATACTGATATTACTAGCACCCTTAGCAGATAGAGAGGCCTTGGGTTTGGTACTGCATGGAGAACCTATAGAAGTAGCCTCAATTCTACATACCATATGTTTGCACACTAGCTATGTATGTTTTTTAACCTCTTTGTGCAGTGCCCATGTTATAACCTTACTGCCACCGATATTGTAATGACCACGTCTTAAGCTGTTACTTAAAACTGTCTGTAATGTCATATCAATGTTGTTATGAGGTAGTTGAGTCTTTTCAGTGATGTGTGAACGGACCTGCCGTCGGGCCCATCTGCGCAAAGAGGCTACAAGAAAAAAAGGGAGGGTGTGTACTGTGTACACTATCTATGGCTGTACAGTAGCACAAGTAGTAGTCCTGCGTGTGTAGGAATGAATAAGAGACTTTCCTGCTTCCTTTCATTTATTTGGTCAGGTGCCTGTGGAGGATAATAGTAACATTTTTCTTTTATTACCATCTCCTTTGAAAGTGTAGCCTATGTGTCATTTCCCGTGAATAGTGTCTACAGCTGGTCATTGTTCTTGTCCATACCACCCCCCACCCCCTAATTTTTTGCACCCCACCTTCCCTCTCTGTCCATGATCTAATTCTACATGAGGGAAGACATCGTAGTCTGAGCCAAAACGTGTCCTGTAGTGACAACATTACAAGGCACTGGAGGCCTTTCATATTCATTCCATCCAACAACTTTGTATGATTCCATTCCTTATGGTTATTCCATGACCTCCAGCACTTTTAGAGCTTTCATTGTCCCAACATCCACATGGCAGATCTACTGTACACCTACTCTAGGTAAGTTCTGAGTCCATAACAAAGCCCACCTTTACATATGTGTTAATAAGTCTATGGAAAGGAGAAGAGGAAGGTAATCTGTTTTTAGAGAGTAAACGACATCTTACTTTCAAACACTTGCACAACCAGCTGATTCTAGCACAGTCAGATTCTTACAGTTTCACAACTCTTCAGCCAAGCACAGGTAATTACTCAAGTAGCCATGTTAGCGTAAATCAGTGCCAAGACTTCACCAGGCGGAGTTTCCCACCCTTTTGAGTGGAGTGTGGGCCGTCAGGGGAGGATTTGTGTTGTATATGTGAGTGGAGACACATGAGAGGGGGAGACAATGGAAAGTCATGAGCGCCAGGCATGCTCCTACATGCGACCTCTGCTTGTGCCGGAGATAATTTTGAGGAAAGCCATGCTGTATCAGAGCAAAGTCCCTCTAGGAGTCAAATAGAAGCGGGTCAACCAGGGTATATAGATGTCCTGTTCATCTGTACGATTGCCTGTATCTCAACAGAATGTGAAAGCAGATATTACATAGC
>NC_085865.1:46693487-46708487 GCF_034702125.1 Engraulis encrasicolus
AATAGACAAGGCAGTCAAGACATTAGCCAATCACCTGGAACTACCAATTAGGCTATTCTAATTGGAAATCATCTGGCTACACAGCCAATTGAGGGCACCTCGTTAAACCAGCCCATTAAGGGCACATGCGCATTCCACCTTAACACAAAGGAAAGCAAATCAGGCCTATACTTAAACATACCAATAAATCAAGAAAAACAAAAAGTTACAAACAGCAGTACAGCACCTATGTGCACCTAGGACACTGACTGAAGGTCTTACACATTTAACACGAGAAAATCAAGCAAATAATCATCAGAAAATAAGTAAAACTAGTGCGGTGGGGTTCACACCGTCACATCTATTTTTTGTACACTTTCAATGAGTGATGTTGCAGCTGCAACACATGAATTTCCCCATTGTGGGATAATAAAGGGCATACACATACATACTCACTTACGTACTTAAACTCTTTTGATATGGCAAAGATACTGTAGACATCAAACCCAATCACATAGCAAAAGTGTAAATGAAAAAAGTGACCTTAAAGTGATACTGTCCCATTTTTGGAAATAAGTTTATTTTACACCTCCCCTTGAGTTAAATAATAGGGTGTTACCGTTCTCCTGTACTTTCAACCGTTCTCGGGGTATGGCAGTACAAATTTTACCTCCACGCTAGCAGTTAGCATTGAGTCCTATGAGACCAGCTCGCAGCTAACTGGTCTCATAGGACTCAATGTTAACTGTTAGCTTGTAGGTAAAATTTGCACTGTCATAACTAGAAAACGGTTGAAAGTACAGGACAACGGTAAAACCCTATTATTTAACACAAGGGAAGGTGTAAAATAAACTTATTTCCAAAAATGGGACAGTATCACTTTAAATGGGGAATGGCACACAGCCATGACAGTAGCGTTAGAGAGGAGAGAAAGAAGTTAACGATTAGAGGAGGAGTAGAGTGGCCACCTGTTGTGAACGCTGATCCCTTAGCATGTGAAGTATGTCTATCATCAGTGTGTTAATTATACATGCTCACACACACACACACACACACACACACACACACACACACACACACACACACACACACACACACACACACACACACACACACACACACACACACACACACACACACACACAC
Organism: Engraulis encrasicolus; assembly: GCF_034702125.1. Lineage (NCBI taxonomy): Eukaryota > Metazoa > Chordata > Actinopteri > Clupeiformes > Engraulidae > Engraulis > Engraulis encrasicolus. Next base: position 46,694,613 of record NC_085865.1, read on the forward strand.
ACACACACACACACACATCCACACACACCCTTCTTTTCACCCCTGACTTAATTATTTTCCCTCTATGCTTCAAGCACACTGGACAGCTGCACACACCTGCCTCTACAATCCCTCTGTGAAATACACACATACATCTACACATGCATGCCACACACACACCACACACATACACACACACACACACGCCCTTGCCCTCGGTGGTTGGGTGGGCTGAGAAAGTGGCACGCTCAGGGCTTAACCTACAAATATTTGAGCATGAATGCTCTAGCCCTAACGTCACACAATACAGACGCTCATTTCTCAGACATACTGTTGCTGACACTGCTCACAACCAATTTAGCCTGAGCCTTTCACATCCATTGCAAAACATAGGAGATGCACAGCTTGCGTGCATTGCACAATTTACATGCACAGACACACAGACAGACAGAAACACACGCAAACAAACATACAGGCACACAAGTGTACAGACACACACACACATGCATTGCACACACACACACACACACACACACACACACACACACACACACACACACACACACACACACACACACACACACACACACACACACACACACACACACACACACACACACACACACACACATACACACAGAAACACACACACACACACAGAAACACACACACACACACACAGAGAAACACACACAGAGAAACACACACACACACACACAGAGAAACACACACAGAGAAACACACACACACACACACACACACACACACACACACACACACACACACACACACACACACACACACACACACACACACACACACAGAAACACACACTGAGAGAAAGGCAATCTCCTGCTACTCGGAGCTTGACCTGACCCTGTGCTGATGAGTTCATTAGGGTCATTGACTACTACCATAGAGTGTGTTGTATGCAGCAGGACCATCTGGGTGTCCAACACAAGCCGGCTCTCTGTCTGGGATGCCATGAGTATTGAGCCTGTATGTAACAGGAGGTCACGTCTCTATGTCTGACGTGAGACGGGTTCCTATGGATTACAGAGGGGATTGAGACGTGAGCTCTGTGAGTTCTGTGTGTGTGTCGTGGTGTGTCACAGATGTGGCCTATGAGGGGACTTTGCTTTAACAACCCTCCACAATCCCCCAAGGGCAGCTTTCTGGATATTCCACCGCTGGGTTTGGGTTACATGGGAGCGGGTTGGGAGGATTTCGGGGTTCCCCTAGTGTGCACCCCCCTACTCCATGGCGAATTACCGTACGTGCACAGAACTATAGGCTCTTTAATAACATATGCAATATAGCGAACATACCCCCTCCCTCATACATCTTTGGCTTCTTATTTTTTTGCAGCAGGGAGTCAATTGCAGGTGGATGGTGTGGGGGATGGGATAGGGTTTGAGTTTGGATCAGGGATCTCCCTTAAGATGTTAAAGTTGTAAAGAAAGAAGATGTAAAGAAAACACTTGGTCTCGTGAATGGACGTTTTTACACTAAACAATACAGTGTAGTGTAAGGTCACATTTTTGTATATAGCCATCATCACAGAACGGTGATAAATTGCGCAAATGTTAATTTGATTTAATTTGATCTTCATGCTGAGTTACTTGTCCAGTCAGAAGCCCAATAATAGCCTCAAATGCCCTTGCCCAAAGAATGCACACTGCCAGGTCTCTGGAGGTAAACTCAAAGCTGAGGGCATTTTCAAATTATATGTAAGTCATATGTAGCAGTCCAACATATAGCGATATCAATGACCTTTCATTCACACACATACAACATTTTTGTGGTCATACCCTGCAAACAGTGTTGACGCTATCTAGTGTCACCGTAGAATTCACTCCTTACTCTTGTTTTTGCTGCAAAAGAGCTAACTTCAGCAAAGTTTCTGCTGAGGAACACCAACTTCACTCAGGAAGTGGTCATCCAGTGGCCTACTATCCCTGCCTGTGGCCCAGTCCTCCAAGAGGACATGCAGCTCCTAACCATGCCTTTTCCCAAAACGGCTCCTCCACAGTGTTTCTTTTTTTGTCCCCTAAAATGTAGATAGAAATACCATGCTGCTCCATGTTAACAACACTCCAGTGCCCTTTGGGGAGAGATGCTGTGTTTGTTTTACTGTGTCGAGTGGACGTGAGTCATCAAAGTAAACATGGTAATAGGACTAGAGCTGGATGCGTCAATGGCGGGAGCAGAGGCTCCTGAAAAGGGATGGAAAGGAGCCCTGTCGGTGTGGACAGCACTGATGATATTAACGCAATTGCAGGGGCTTTAGACCCTCCGCACATCGATTCCGACAGCACTGCGGAGCACTTTCACTTCCGACACAATTCTGACCCCAGCACACAATTTCACCACAGCAGAGAATGGATAGTCAACTCGTCTCTAATCGCTCGCCGATGTCCATCGGCGCCAGTGTCCAGGGTTCTATTGAAAACAATGGAATCAAACTTTTGCGGAGCAGTGCTCTGCACTTTGTCGGAGCTGATGTGCGGAGGCCCTTAGACCTTTACTGAGTGTGGCATCTATACTGGGTGCCAATGACATTAGTGTCAATTCCAGTTTCCAGCGCCCATTTTATAACCTTATTGTCACCAAAATGGTAGTAATGGCCATGTCTTAATCTTTTACTTGAGATTCTTGGCAATGTCATAGCAATGCTGGTATGATGTACTGGATTTTCAGCAAATAGTGAATAGGATCGCAGGAGAATCCCATCTGCATGAAAGAGCACTTCAAATTTGAAACTTTTCTAGTTGGCCCAAGGGCTGCATTGACACTGCAAAATGTACCGTGTGCACATCACACTTCGCTGTGCTACAGTATAAATGGGTCCAGTAGGCCTATACCACAAGGGCAGTCATGGGTAAGTGGTTAGGGCATCAGATTTCTAAACCAAAGGTTGCCGGTTCAACTCCCGACCTGCCAGGTTGGTGGGGGGAGTAATTAACCAGTGATCTCCCCCATCTTCCTCCATGACTGAGGTACTTTGACCATGGTACCGTCCTACTGCACTGCTCCCTTGGGGTGCCATTTGGGTCTGCCCCCTTGCACCGTTGAGGCACAAATGCAACTTCGTTGTGAGCACTGTGTGCTGTGGAGTTTTGTGTTACATTGACATTGCGAGTTTCCCAGGAGGGCTTTCTTTTCACAAGACTGATTGCAGGTCATACCAGTTCAGAAATTACACATATCTTGTCATCTCTGCTTTCACTAATACCATCTGATGAATTAGTGTCTAAATTAGCGGAGGCAGCTTTCTATTCCTCAGGTACAATAGATTAGCCACAGACGGCTGCTGTTGATTTGGGGCATCATTTAGCCAGACCGAAGGACAGACAGCCTTGTGTGACCCAAGTCACTAGTATCGTCCCCTTGAAACTATTCACATCCATGAGCTATGTGTGTGTGTGTAGGCTGAAATTATAGCGTTTTTTAGACGGATTATTTCTTGTGTGGTGATTTGAAAGTGTGAAGTTGATGTTGCTGTGGTAGCTCACTTTGGGTTGTGGCAGTGTACACACACTCACACTCACTCACTCACTCACTCTCTCTCACACACACACACACACACACACACACACACACACACACACACACACACACACACACACACACACACACACACACACACACACACACACACACACACACACACACACACACACACACACACACACAATCACACACACACACACACACACACACAGTCCTGGCTTACAGTAAAGGGAGTGCGTGTAGCGTGTTGTGTACATTTCTAATAGGAAGTGTGTGTGTGTTACGCATAGTCCTTCCAGGAAGCGTGTCTGTGTGTGTTGTGCACAGGTTTGCACGAAGTAACAGTCAACCTGTGTCTATTCCCTCCCCCCACACCCCCATCAGCACAGGCTGCACAAACAAACCTGAGGAGAGAGGCACGCGAGTTTGCGGAGACTAGCTTTGATTCCCGCCGAGAAGGAGGTCAACATTTATCTTTAGAATTCGGTCTGGAACAGTTCCTCTTTTTCTCCCTCTGTTTCGCTGTTCTGTTCTGTTCTGTTTTGCCCCCCCCTCTTTATTTCTTTTTTTAAACCTGCATCTCACTCCCCTACTCTATCTCTCCTTCTGTTCTCTCTCTCTCTCTCTCTCTCTCTCTCTCTCTCTCTCTCTCTCTCTCTCTCTCTCTCTCTCTCTCTCTCTCTCTCTCTCTCTCTCTCTCTCTCTCTCTCTCTCTCTCTCTCTCCCTCTATGTGTGTTTCTCTCTCTCTTTCTCTCTCTCTGGGTCATTCCAAAATATCCACTTGTGTTTTTGGAAGCCTGTCTGTGGTTTCCGCAGGGTATAGAGGGGTTGCTCTGGTTTTCCGGTAGGAGTTGCGCAAAAGTGCATGCACGCACGTACGCACGTACGCACGCACGCACGCACGCACGCACACACACACACACACACACACACACACACACACCCCAACAGCTGGGTTGGTGGCAGTGCCTGGAGCAGTGGAGCGGGTTAGAGAGAAAGAAAGGGGAAGCAACAGGAGCCGAGGTCCAGGAGCAGGGGTGTCCTGAGCTGCAGTCTCCCCCTGAATGCTGCTCTTGTTCTGGGGAGAGTGCTGCTGAAGCAGCCTCCTGGGGACCCAAATCTACGCTCGCGGCTCCAGTTGCACTTCACTGAGAACACTCAGACCTGTTTTAGCCATGTTTTTTGTAAAAACGAAAACCTGAAGACCTGAAGAACACATGCACGCACGCACACTGACAATTGCTTATTCAGTGTTTTTACATAGAGACATGGTTGTAGGAGATAAATCCATGGGGGATTGAGGGGTTTTCTATAAGGTTTGTGAGGATTCAAGAGACTCGTGAGTTTGTAGAAATAACATTACAGGTATTTGCTTGTGTGAATGAGCCTGCATGGGAGATGTCCATACGTTCAGAATTACTGTTTTTGAATGGTGTTTGAACATTGGCACTTTGACGAGATACAAACATTTGGGACTCTATGTCATTGGTTGCAGTGTTCTAGAAGCCAGGCTGCCACCACCTACTGTAAGGCCTCTGCTCAGTTCCATTTCGCCATGACAACAAGCGAAAGAACCTGGCACATGCATCAGGCTAGTTTTAGACATCATGACCAGAGCCTCTGTCATGACCTATCAACATCCATGTGAAGACCAGCCTCTAAGATCTCTGAAGTCCAATCCTGTCATGTGCTCCGCTGGAAACACATTATTTAGAGGCAGGGCAAAACAAACATTTTACCGAAAACCTTGCCCAGGATACAGATGTCTGTAATCACATCAGCAGAGCAAGTAATCATTTTATATGAATGATGGGTACAGCCAGTGAGCCCGTCTGACCATAGAGCCAGTATTTCAGTATTGTAGCATGGAGTTAGTTGTGGCCTGCTGCCTGAGGCCTTTAAAGGATGCCAAGACAAGTAAAATTAAAGCAAACACAGCCAGTCGTAAAAGGTGAAAGCCTAAAATATCAAAGAAATAATAACCCAGATAAAACGACAATAGCTGTAAATAAGTGCAAGAAAGTATAAAGCTATAAAGTATAAGTGAAGGACTCAGAGCATGTGTACGTCATAGACAAAGAAAGATGAAAAAAAAACATAGTCATTAGAAATAATGACCAGTAGTGGAAGGCATCCGACTAAAGGAGATTGCATTTTAGTTGCACAAGACATGCTGTGTGTCCAGGTAGTACGTCATTGAAGATAGAGGACACAGGAGGCTAGTTAATTAAGTTAAACCATATTCTGAAACAAATTAGGAACTTGCCTCATTTGTCATTACATGTCATCGTCATATTTTTTATCTGTTGTTGTTATCTTCTGACAAGTCAGCATATTTGATATGCATCTTAATTCAATATGTCAGTTTGGATTGGATCAAGGAGGAGACAAATGATTTAGTTACGTCCATCTTGAGGTCTATAAACATCACCTATGTACCTTTATTTGCACTGCCATTTGGTACTGATATTAAAAGTCATTCGCATATAAGATGCTGAGCAAACTGAAAGATGGATGAATGGAGACGGGGCCAGAGGGAGATTTTTTTTATGGCTCAAGAAGAGTGCATGTGGGGAGGGATGGAGTGGTGTTGAGGAAATACTTGGAATAGTACACAGCGAGGCCAAAAAAAATCTCCAACAGAAAAAAAGGTCACACACACTATGTTGTTGGACCACCTTTAGTGTTGATTATGCCAGCCACACATTTGGTGTTTGTTGTCCTGAGTGTTGTTTCAATAAACAATACTGTACAACGCTCCGACAACACATCAGTTAATGGGGACTTTTGTTTGGTCAGGCTGTGTTATTATATTCTCGGTATCGCAAACATGTGGTAAATGGTGCACCCGTTTTCACTGGTATGCTTTCAGATCTTCATATAGAATGGCTCTGGTAATCAAATAGTGAAGGGAGTGTTCAGTGCTCAAGTGCATGAGAGACAGTGTTTGCGCGAAGATAATGTAGAATGCATATGTGTTGGACATGGAGGCTGTGGGCGTGTGGCGCGACAGAGGAGCGGAGAAGAGCATAGCTGACATGTCGTGTGCGGAGAGTGATGCTCTACAACAGCTGAGGAACACACACACACAGACACAGACACACGCACGCACACACACACACATAGACACGCACACACACACACACAGACACAGACACACGCACGCACGCACGCACACACACACTGACAGAGAGACAGACACACTCACACACACAGCTACACGGTCGCCAGAGAAATCGCTGTTTGTCTTCTGGGCTACCGCAGATTGGTCATTAGTTACTGAGTGGGGTGCTTGGAGCCCGGGGAGCGGAGCGAGTGGGCCCCTGGTAACAATCGCACTTGTGGGAAAGGAACTCGAGCAACGCGGCCGGCTGGCATTTCTTGCGGTTCCATGGGATCGGGTTTCTGGATGTCCCACAGGGGCCGGCGGAGTCATTATCGCATCTTATGGATGTGATCCGTAGATATGCCGGGGTCAGACCTCACTATATAGGGGGATCAGGGAGGCCTCGCTGACTGCCTTAATAAAGCTGCTCAGAAAGCTAAAAGTGCATTTCAGAAGAATTTTGATGGACATTTCGATGCAGACTTATTATCACATCCTTTAAATGTGGCTCGTAGATATGCCGGGGTCAGGCCTAGCTATATAGGAGGAACAGGGAGGCCTCACTGACTGGTGAAAGAGCTAAAAGTGCATTTCAGAAGTATTTTAATGGACATTTCAATTGAAACTCATTATGGCATGACGTAGCGTAGACTATAGATATGCCGGGGTTAGGCCTCGTGCTATAGGAAGAAACAGATGGCCATGGACGACAGCCTGGCTCAGTGAGTACTCAGTAAAGCCGCTCAGAAAGTGAAGGAAATATTTTAATGGACGTTTCAATGCACTCTTTATTGCATGTTATAGATGTGGTGGTCCATGTACTGCATATGCCGAGGTCAGACCCTGCTGTATAGGAGGAACAGGAGAAATCACTGACTGCAGTGCTCCATTTAGCCACTCAGAAAGCTAAAAGTACATATAAGAATATTTAAATGAATATTTCAATACAGACTTACTATTGCAGGGATTAAAGTTTTCCGTCGCTACGACGGAATTCCGTCAACTGGATTTTCGTTTGGACGGATTTCCGTCCGTATAATTTATGTCAATTAATTTACAATTTTTACTTTCCAACTGTACTCAAATCGAGGGCACTCCTGGTCATGAGAAGGGGACGAGAGGTGTGTTTGGTGTAGGCCTACGGATGTAGTTAGGCTATACACTCCACCATTGGCGGTGTGATACAACATTCACTCATCAGTAGCCTAGTTTTGGGTCATCTCCTGTTCTTCCGTGTTCCAAAAAAAAGTACACGAGCGGTCAACAATTCTGTGGCAGCGCAACGCGAGAGATTAAAAAAATAAATAGCCAAAATTGTTGCTGATGGCAGAAAAGAAAATAATTGTAATACAATGTATAAAGTGCAGTGATGTTTCCATATCATTGCACCTGCCGTGGCAGATATTTAGAAAAAAAAATGAATAGTTTACTTCGACTGCGTATGATGTCCTTTTCATGAAGGGTTTGCCTTTTAAGCATTGTGACTCTTACTAGCATTATTCATAGCCCCAATGGGACGACTATGGCAGCTAACTAGGATAGCCTACCATGCGTTTCATCCTCAAAGTTTAGCGCGTTTGACTGGCTGCGTGTAGAGCTAGTTGTCTTTTTGACAACGGATAATTCACAGTCTCATCTGTACTCATAGCAGATTAACTTTGTTGTTGCCGATATATATATTCAAGAAATAAGTTAAAAATGGGTTGCATTTGGGTCACGGATAGGCTATCCCTGGCAGAGCCAATTTATGCCACGTCTTGTTCTGGGAAGCAGTGTTCTGATGAGTGGACTCATGGTCGATAAATGCCGTTTCGACGTTTGTTTCACTTTCAAGGCTGGTTACTGTGTGATGCTATTTCTGCTAACTGGAATAGTGTGCAGCAGCAACAGTTGTGTGTGCGCTTGTTTTTGAGTGGCTCAACGTCTGTGCCCATCTTCTCGGACTATGCGTTTCGTTTGAGTTCAGTTAGCCTATTTGCGCACTGCGCACTCAGGACTGATGGGTGGGTGATTTGCCTTGATTCGAGTGGAAAGCTGCGCGACAAGCTTGGGAAAGTGTGTTACTTTTGTAAACGATAGGCGTATGTCTGTGACTGTCGTGTCTGCTGCGTCCTGTCAGCTTGTAGAACACGTGCGCATAGGAAGAATCGGGGACGTTTTTTAAATCAATGGTAAGCGTGTGCTTGGCACCGCACATCGAGAAGCAAAAAAAGTAGCCAGTAGTTTTCAAAACGGTAGAACACAGAGGTAGACATACCGCACCCTGTTTGTAAACGTCAAGAAGTTATTTGTAACAGGATGAATACTGAAAAAGGCCGAAGGGTGAAAAACATACAAATAATTAAAGCTAGTTTTCTCCCTCTGATTGTTATGATCAGGGCTTTTTAAATGTCAGAAATACAACTGCAAGCAATGCGCACCAGTGCTTTCACCAGAACAGTGTTTGCCCATTCTAATGTGAAAGACAAAATATAGCCTACTACAACAAAAAAACCCATAATGGGATCACTCACTGTATCAACACATTGCAATTCCAAGTCAATAATTCTGTGAGATCAGCTACCATTTTGAAGCAGCATTCATTGTGAATCCATTCTGCATGATGTTGTGAACAATTCATAAACAATGGGTAGAAATAAGAGGAAATAACCAAAACATGCCCCAAATTTCAGTTCAATCTTTGCAGTCTGATATAGTATCCATTATGCCTCCATTCTCGGCCAGTTCTAGTCAATCTGGTGAGCGAGCGGCCTAGGCCTGCCCGCCCTCTTTCCTTTTTTTGTATTTAGAAATTGGCATCTGTAAACATAGCATTGTAGGCCTACATCTGATTGAGCACATCTGATCTAGTACCTACAGATACACATTACTGAGTCTATATAGGTCTACTGAGTGTATAATGAATATTCATTGTTCATGTGAAGTGTAAAGATTTATGTTGGTTGAAGTTCTGATTTTGTGGCACTTTTTGGTATTACTGGCGCCCTCAAGACATAGGCCTATTCTGCTCTAGGCGACTGCCCCGTCTGCCTATGCCGCTGGCTCTGGCACCATTCCTTGCATGTATGTTTCGTCATGAGGGCAGAGCCTGGCTACATTGGTTTTCGTAGGGTTACGGAGTGATACTCGATCGGGTGCCTAACCGGTAAAAAAGTTCAGTCAGATTACTTTTTTTTGCTTTAATCCCTGATCTTCTAAACGTGGCACATACGTAGATATGCTGGATGCCTTACTGACTACTCAATAAAGCAAGTTAGAAAGCTAAAGGTGCATGTGTGGGAATTTTTACTGGACATTTCAATGCAGAATCATTAGTGTAGGCCTATCTTACAGACATGGCCCTTGATATGCCGGGGTCAGGCCTCACTTGGAGGATGCCATGACATGACAGGTTGGTTCAGGGACGGCTGAATACAGCACGTTAGAAAGTTAAAAGTACATTTCATAACTATTTTAACAGACATTTCAATGCAGTCATTATCGTATCTTATAGACATGGCCCATAGATATGCTGGTGTCAGGCCTAGCTCTGAAGGAGGAGCAGAATGCCATGACATGACAGGCCACTCAGTGACTCCTTCATGAAGGATCTCAAAAAGCTGAAAGTATGTGTCTAATTATTTTAATGAATGTGTCAATGCATAAACCAACAACACCTTAGTGTTGGCTGAAGTATTTATAAACAGTTTTTGATGGACATTTCAATGTAGATTTATTATTGCATCTTTTTGACGAGTGTCAAGAACAGGCCACTATATAGGAGCAACAGATGGCCATGCCATGACAGGCTGACTTAGTGAGGACTCAATGAAGCCACTCAGAAAGCTAAAAGAACATTTCAATATATTGCAATGCATTGTCCATTCCATCTGGTAGATTTAAACTGATAGACTGTTGTTGATAAAATTGAACTCTGCAACCAAAAACACACTGCAGCACATTACATTACTGATTATTTAGCAGATGCAGTTTCCAAAACAGCTGCAAGTGTTCTTTAACTATGATATTGTAAATGCTTTAGAAGACAATCATATGTTGAGTCCATGCTATGTACAAGGCCTCACATTAAACGGATACTGTTGCTTTCATTGCAGAGCTGTTCCAAGTTATTTGGAACAATATGCTAAAGAAGTACTGAAATAACTCAATTCTTGAAATCCCGAAGTCTTGAATTATATTACATCAAAAAAGAAGATTAACAAAATGTAGCCGATCATCACAGTGTTTGTGTTGGCGTTTGATCCTTTCCTGAGAGCAAAACTCAATGAACTGACACCACATTATTTTAAAGTCCTGAATTATAGTATTGAATCAAAAAGAAAGTGAGTAAAACATATCATCAAAGTAGTGAGTGTTAGTGTTTGGCTGTGTTCCTTGGCCTGATCCTTATGAAGGGGGAGTTTGCTGTTGACCGTGTTTTCTGTATGTCACATGACGATGCCTGTCTAGGCCAGGCAGTAGATCTAAGCTTTAAGCAAGGAGCTCATGACCCTACATCACACAAATGCTAGCAGCTAACAGCCGTCCTCTTCATGCCCTATACTGACTTCTACAGCTGCAGGGGGGAAAAAAAGCAGAGAAAAAGCATGAAAAACATGCCGTTCTCACACACACACACACACACACACACACACACACACACACACACACACACACACACACACACACACACACACACACACACACACACACACACACACACACACACACACACACACACACACACACACACACACACACACACAGGGGTGCTGACAGGGGGTGACAAAAGGGACAGTTGTCCCGGGCCCAGGGACAGAGGGGGCCCATAATTGAGTCCTCATTGCATTGTATCTATTGGGTTGGGGGGCCCTTTCAGATGACTTTGTCCTGGACACGGCCAAAGCTGTCAGCGGCCCTGCACACACACACACACACACACACACACACACACACACACACACACACACACACACACACACACACACACACACACACACACACACACACACACACACACACATAGTCACACACACACACACACACACACACACACACACACACACACACACACACACACACACACACACACACACACACACACACACACACACACACACACACACACACACACACACAGACCCAACAGATTGCTGCTTTCAACTTGTTGGAAAACTCTCTAGGCGTCTCTAGGCGCAGACAGACAGACACTCTCTGCGGGCCCTTAATTCACTTACAGCACTTTTATCCGTAATTTCATTCTGGAGCCTTGTCACCAAAATGGGCGCTAAGATCCTGAAATCATCGCATTAGCCGATGTTATGTCGGAAATGCAGCCCGGAGTTGGCAGCGTTTTTCGAAGCTAACGCAAACAAACAAAGAGATTGTGTTACCAGTGTGCTCAGCCAAGGGTTGGCTTTTCCCCATTTTTTTTACCCTTCTCTTTCTCTTTTTTTAAAACCGATTCTGTGATTGATTGATGGGATTCTCACCTCGACTTTGTCAGTGCAGTGTCCCACAGTGGTTGTCTCTGATCTGTTTTTAGATCTGAGGACAGATATAGACCCTTCCTGGAACGTTTCCTTTTGAATTGACGGTATGTGTGGCGCTTGTGTGTGTGTGTGTGTGTGTGTGTGTGTGTGTGTGTGTGTGTGTGTGTGTGTGTGTGTGTGTGTGTGTGTGTGTGTGTGTGTGTGTGTGTGTGTGTGTGTGTGTGTGTGCTTGTGCGTGTGTGTGCGTTTGCGCGTATGTGTGCGTGTGCTTGTGCTTGTGCGTGTGCTTGTGCGTGTGCTTGTGCTTGTGCATGTGTGTGTGCCTGTGCATGTGTGTGCACTGTGCCTGTGTGGTTGTATGCGAGCGCGCGCATGTGAATGTCAGTGCAAATGTCAGGAGAGTCCCTCTGTGTGTACCAAAGTCCTCAGGCAGGATAGGGACTTCACCAAGAAGCCAACACTGAGGCTCCACACAGCACTGCTGACATAAACAAACACACGACGTGACCCCATTCTGGTTCAGTGTGGTGCCAGACCTGGCCTGGACGAATGCCAAGAAACAGCTGGCTCTGGGTTTAGTTTACAAAAAGCATCTTAGCAACAGGAGCATCAACATTACTTCAGTGTAGGTATGTGCTTAACTACAGTCGTGTCTGTGGAACTGTAGTGTCTATGGAAAGCTAAGACGATAGAAGTTAAACATTCATTGCTCAGGCATAAACATCATCATTGTTATTTCTTCAAAAGAAAGAAGTCTACCGCACACTTTCTTGACTTAATGCTCGTTTTATTAGAACGCGTTTCGCCTCTGTGCGTCATCAGGCTCGCTCACAAGCACAAAGTCAAGAAAGTGTGCGGTAGACTTCTTTCTTTTGAAGTATTGAACAGTCCTGCGTCTACCAGCACCTAGGAGCTGTACATGGAACTTTGAACTGTTGATCATCATTGCCATCTCAATAAATCTAATGATGTTGGTTACCGCTTTTCGTTACACTGTATTCATACATGAGTAATGCCACTAACATTGAATCAATTTATCTATTCCTCTCTATTGATAATGTACATTCAACAAGAGAGTGTGGGCATACAATGGCAGTCTCCTGGCCAAGTTCATATGACTGAGACGGTGATGTTGCCCCTACTACTGAATGAGGGCATAAAACCAAGCACACACACGCACACACACGCACACACACACACACACACACACACACACACACACACACACACACACACACACACACACACACACACACACACACACACACACACATAGCAGCCGACACGGTGGGACAAAGGGGTATGCTGTCCCGGGCCCAGGGAAATAGGGAAATCTCAATTACATTGTACATACCGTATATTAAAGGCCAAAAGCTGTCAGTGGCCCTGCACACACACACACACACACACGCACACACACACACACACACACACACACACACACACACACACACACACACACACACACACACACACACACACACACACACACACACACACACACACACACGGACACGGACACAGGAGCAGTCAATGTCAGGGCAGGCATGTGCTCTTCAGGCTGATCCAATTAGGTGAAAATAAACAGTGTTTTATCCCTGTGTGTGTGCGTACTGCATGCCTCTTCTCTTGGGCCAGGCATTTGGTCATTGCAGTCAGACATGTACCTTTAAAGATTTAAATCAGCCACACACGCACTCCTTGTGTCGTAGTAACTCAGTAAACGTACAAGTTAGAGTTGGCATGTTTGCTACCTAGGGTATTTGTAGGGTAGGGTATTTGCTTTTATGACATATTTTTGTAGC
>NC_085865.1:46713487-46718487 GCF_034702125.1 Engraulis encrasicolus
TAAATGCAATTTCGTTGTGTGCAGTGTGCAGTGTTCACTTGTGTGCTGTGGAGTGCTGTGTCACAATGACAATGGGAGTTGGAGTTTCCCAATGGGCTTTCACTTTTTTCCTGTCCTCCCTTGTGCTTGCGGCCTCGTGATGACGTCATAAGACGTCAATGACGACAGAAGTTTAAATTCAATATCTCGCCAAAGCGCTATTCAAAGGTCATTTTCTCATTAGGAATCAGGATGTTGAATGGGGAAAAGTCCCCCACAAAGTTGTTGTGGGCTGAGACACGTAGTTGTTTTCTCCATGGAGGCGGGGTGTTGGTCAAGCGTCAGGCCACAAGCACAGGTCGAGGACGGGAGTTTGGATAATGGAAAGAACCCTGTCAGTCCTGCCATTAGGGTTGGGAATAGGGAAGCAGTACAAGTACGTCAGAGTGTACAGGCAAGGTTGAAAAGGTAACTGTTTAGCAAAGTTAGTCAACATCCTTTGATTGATTGATTGCTTTATTGACAACACATCAGTTATCTTCTATTAGAAGCACTGTTCTTCCTGTGGTCAAAACAAATTCATACATTATTTTACATTTTTCTCTTTTCTTTTTACAAATGATATAAACCCCAACAGAAGACAAAAACACAAGACACACAAAACAGAACAAAACAAACTCAAAAGAGGAAATGAGAACCTATCACTCATAGGTTACGTTGGTCCTATTAATACTTTGTGAGTCTTAATCACCACTTCTTCCTAAAATGATTTCATAAATCACGTCTTTACTCACAAGTACAAGTATTATTCACATGTGTATATTGTAGCCTATTACAGCAATACGGTTCCCAAACGAGCTGCACTATACTGTATGTACCTCTCTGTGCCTCTGATGATCTGCCTTGGAGAGGCCTCTCTGTGGCCCAGTGTTTCCCTTTGGTGGTGGGCCAAAGCGGCCTGCGATATCTGACAAGTGTGGCGGACTGACGGTGTGGGAGGGAGGGAGGGAGGGAGAGAGAGAGATAGATCTGCCAAGAGCGCTGTGGCGCGGACGGTGCACATGACTTCAGAGCGTGGCCCACATACTGTGTACAGTACACTGTGTGTGGGATATCTCCAAGGCAGCGATGACTTCTAAGGAATTGCAAACATACCTCAGATTGAGAAATCAAAACGGCCGAGCAGCACACTTAATGGAGCTCATGACAGGGAAAGTCCGTCTGAAGAAGTAAGTTGGTGTCTGTGTGACATGGCAAGAGCTGCGCAGGAAATAAATGCAGTGTGATAATTCAACACTTAGAGAGTGCTCTGGGTACAAGTACACTCTAGAACAGTGGTTCTCAACCTTTTTTGAACACCCCCTTCGCCCCCTCATAAGCATCTCAATGCCCCCTTGACCTCATGTGTGTGTGTGATTTCTTTTGAAGAATTTCCACTGTTTCTTATTTTCAGTGCTCATACCACATCTTGGGCTGTAAAAGCTTGTTACATCTTTGCTTTGGTCATCAATCCTGCCCCACAGCACAAGTCCAATATGGTCCTCAGAGTTTACTGAGTTTGTGCGCGTGTGTCTGCAATCTGGTCCTCAGAGTTTACTGAGTTTGTTTGCGTTTGTCTGCGTGTGTGAGTGTGTGTGTGTGTGTGTGTGTGTGTGTGTGTGTGTGTGTGTGTGTGTGTGTGTGTGTGTGTGTGTGTGTGTGTGTGTGTGTGTGTGTGTGTGTGTGTGTGTGTGTGTGTGTGTGTGTGTGTGTGTGTGTGTCTGTGTGTGTGTGTGTGTGTGTGTGTGTGTTTGTATGTGTGTGTGTGTCTGTGCATGCGCATTTGTGTGTGCGTGTGTATGTGTGTGTGTGTATGTGTGTGTGTGTGTGTGTCGGTGCATGCGCATTTGTGTGTGTGTGTGTGTGTGTGTCTGTGCGCGCGTATGTGTGCATGTGCGTTTGTGTGCATGTGCGTTTGTGTGCATGTGCGTTTGTGTGTGTGTGTGTGTGTGTGTGTGTGTGTGTGTGTGTGTGTGTGTGTGTGTGTGTGTGTGTGTGTGTGTGTGTGTGTGTGTGTGTGTGTGTGTGCGCGTGTGTGCGTGTAGGAGTATATGTGTACGTGTCTAGTATGTGTATTCATGTTTGTGATGCCCGCCATTGCTATGGCATTTATTCATACTACATACCAAGTAGCACGGGGCACCAAAAAAGGAGAGGGCCTCTCTGCAGCACTTCATCACGTCGCTAGCTACACGGCCGCGGACGGACGGGGCCCGCAATCACTTCCAGAGCCGAGCAGCGAGAAGGGCTATCTTTAGAGCTGCAGAGATGTTCTGCCAATGAGAGATTTCCATCACACAATACACTAACACACACACACACACACGTACACACGCATGCAAGCACGCACACACACACTGCCACACACAAACACGCACGCACGCACACACGCACACATACACTCACTTGCATGCAAGCACACACACACACACATGCACACTTTTCATACCTCGAAGGGCAAGTCATGGGACTCCAATAGCTCAACCGGTGCAACACCACAGACAGAAAAACACACACACACACACACACACACACACACACACACACACACACACACACACACACACACACACACACACACACACACACACACACACACACACACACACACACACACACACACACACACACACACACACACACACACACACACACACAAAGTCCCATTGCCCTTTCCCATAGTTAGAGATCTGAGACATGTTTCCTGCCTCTGCCTACGAGAGTGAACTGAACAGCACTGCTCTGGTCTCTCTCTCTCTCTCTCTCTCTCTCTCTCTCTCTCTCTCTCTCTCTCTCTCTCTCTCTCTCTCTCTCTCTCTCTCTCTGTGGGGAGAGAGTGACTTCTGTCCCAGACATGGGAAAAGAGGGGATTCTGGAAGGGGAATGTACCACTCTGAGAAGACTCCGATATAGGGACAAAAGAATAAATAGTCCCACTGGTGGAGGAGGAGGAGGAGGAGGAGGAGGAGGATGGTGGAGGATGATGATGATGGTTGAGATGGAAGCCATTTGTTTGCATTGCAATTGGGCTTGTATTTCTTTTAATGGACCGTGCCGTGCACGACATGAGAAGTTTTCTCCACGCAGCCCCCGTAATGTCAGAGGGGTCGCCTACAACAAACATCCCCATGAGTGAGCGGCGTATCAAAACAGTGAGTCGGGGGGAAGGAGGGAGAGGAAGAGGGAGATGGAGAGGGAGGGGAAGAGTTAGTGTTTGGCAGCCAGCACGGTTGTTTGCCGAATTCACAGGCTTTCGTTCCGCTTCGTTCTACTCTCCACTCCGGGATCGGTCTCCAGGGCTCCGGGAGACGGGGGTGTGGGAGAAGAGATGTGTCGTGGATTGGGGTTAAGGGGGTAGCCCTCCCCGTGTTTGTGTGTGTGTGTGTGTGTGTGTGTGTGTGTGTGTGTGTGTGTGTGTGTGTGTGTGTGTGTGTGTGTGTGTGTGTGTGTGTGTGTGTGTGTGTTTGCGTACGTGTCGGTGTGTGTGAGTTTGTATGTGTGTTGTGTGAGTTTGTATATGTCTCCTAACTCACACCTAACACACACATGTGTGTGTGTGTGTGTGTGTGTGTGTGTGTGTGTGTGTGTGTGTGTGTGTGTGTGTGTGTGTGTGTGTGTTTGCGTACGTGTCGGTGTGTGTGAGTTTGTATGTGTGTTGTGTGAGTTTGTATGTGTCTCCTAACTCACACCTAACACACACCTCTGTGTGTGTGTGTGTGTGTGTGTGTGTGTGTGTGTGTGTGTGTGTGTGTGTGTGTGTGTGTGTGTGTGTGTGTGTGTGTGTGTGTGTGTGTGTGTGTGTGTGTGTGTGTGCAGTTTGCATGCATGCTCCCTAAGAAGAGCAAGCATCTATAAGAGGAGTGTGATGCGATGCAGTTTGTTGTGTTGACTGTTGCCCAGGACATTCAACCATAACTTACCATCACTGATCTCCACTGAGTTAGAGAGCTTAGTTATGGACTGATTCAGGGAGACTTCTACTCAAGTCCAAGAAAGGCTGCAGCTTTACTGCATTTCTTTGACACTGACGCTGCCGGCAGTCTTCACACACTCTGTTTATTGACTTCTAGAGGCTCCACAATCACAGAGAGGGGGGGGGGGGGATAAGGAGGGAGAGAGAGAGACCGGGACAGAAAGAGAGAGAGTGAGAGAGAGAGATAGGGAGATAGAGAGAAAGGCAGAGGGTAGAGAGGGATAAAACAAGATTTGTAAGCAAGGCAAAATGCCAGGATTGAGAGTAAATTGTTGATTTAGGAAACCAACAAACAAATTGTCTGTCAGTTTGTGTGGGTGTCATTGTCACTTTAAGGATTAGTTTGCAAATCAACTTGGAGATTGTATCTATCAAAGGCACTTCCGTAGGTCAGAACACTATCTTTTTCTCTCTGTCTGTCCATATTCTGTCTGTCTCCTTCCACTCATGTCCAAAGTCTGATATGTTCTGATTCTTTTCTTTTGCAAGTGAAGAGTTCAGATGCAAAACCCCCTAACTCCATTTCTGAAGACCTGCACTTCCATATTTTTAGAGAACCCAGTTGTTGGTTTGGTTTACATTCATGTACTTGATAATACATATAAATAGTTATATTACATAAATAGAATTAAAAATATGCAATTTTGATTGCTTTGTATTAAATAAAAATGAATTAAGATTATTTTCTGAAAAGACACTCAGGGGGTTTTGCATTTGAACTCTTCAAGTAGTAAATACCTGCCCCTCCCGTTAAGGCAGACGAGTATCTGTCTATTTCTCTCTGCTACAGTAAGTCAGAATGTAGGGTTGTGTGGTTTGAAACTATTAAAATGTGAAGGATAAGAATGAGTAAAAGATTGTTGACAATATTTATGTTTAAAAAAATCATGATTTTTGCCATATCACCCTACCCCTACCAAAACATTTCCTATCTCTCTTCCGATTTCCCGATTTAGGCTGCAGACCATCTGTCTCTCTCCCATCTATAGCAGGAGACTATCAGTCCATC
>NC_085865.1:46723487-46743487 GCF_034702125.1 Engraulis encrasicolus
ACGATTAAATCCCGATTGAAATCCCGATTTCGATATCCCGATTTTATCACGATTTTTGATAATTTTCGATTAATTGTGCAGCCCTAGGTTGAGGTGAGTGCCGGGTAGTGACACTGTGTTGTGAGGAAAGTGAAGTGGTATTGCCAAGGCAACATGTCAGTGTACAGCAGTCATAACTTATGATGGTCATGGTATGGTTGTGGTGGTGTTAATCATGATGTGATGGTTTAATCATGGCTATATTTAAATCTGTTCGGTAAGACCATGGTTGTCATGACGAAAAGAGAGGCTGTCACCATGGAGTATAGTTATTCAGTGCCAGAAAAGTGATGACCCTGGCATAACGATTTTGTGAATGCATTATTGCCGTTTTATTTGATGCTGTGTTCATCAGTGTTCATCAACGTGAAACATCTGTAAGCTCTACTGTTGTCAAGAAGTTGTCCTTAACAAGATGAATAATCATTCTGCTAAGACCACATTCTTCAACAGAGTTTATGATGTGTGGGGTAGTCTATAGTGAAAGAAAAGTGTTACATTTTTCCAGCTGTGTTGGCACTGTGAGTTTATATTGTGTGCATAATGTGTGTGTGTGTGTGTGAGTATGTTTGTGTGTGTGTGTGTGTGAGTATGTTTGTGTGTGTGTGCGTGCGTGCGTGCGTGTGTGTGTGTGCGTGTGCGTGCGTGAATGTTAGTGTAGATTATGCACTTGCTCATATGTGAGAGAGAGAGAAGGAGAGAAAGGAAGACAGAGAGAGGGGGCTAGAGAGAGAGAAGGAAAAAACGGGAGATAATGTGTTTTGAGTATATGTAGTGAATTAGGCTAATGATGACCTGAGGTCAAGTGTAACCACCGCGGGCCCTGTGGGTGTTTGTGGTGGGATGTTTTTGGGGGATTAGCGTGATTAGCTTGCTTATTTTTGGGGGGCGCCCCTTTTTTCCACAGAGACCAGATGTTAGGGGCCCTTACAAATGTGTTTTAAGTGTGCGTGTGTGTGTGCATGTGTGTGTGTGGGTGTGTGTGTGCCTACAATACTGTAGTGTACTGTATACACAGGCTTGAATTTATGAATGTCCCTAGTTTTGTCTGGATGTTTTTTGGTTCTGCACACCTGTATGTATGTATATGTGTATGAATGTGCACCTGTGTATGTGTTTGTATGTGTCTCTGTATCCATGGAAACAGTGTCAGTTCAGGTTACGTTCACAGGCTCTGAGAGGTCACTGACCTGACCGGAGGTGGTTTTCTACGGGGGTTACCACTAGCTCCCGTCTTACCCTCATAACAAACAGAGCCGGTGCCCTGACGATATATAGCCTACCCATTGTGTTGAGCTACATTTGCCTCTAGGCGATAGGATTGGGCTGAACTAAGAGCCTACTGGGACCTTATTTTGAAGAAGAAGCCCATTGCAACAGAACACAGATACCTTCAAAGCTCTCAGCCTACACCTGAAACGTTACTGTTTGGGGCTTAGGGATAATGCAGTATAAAGCAATTGACATTGATTTATTTCGCAGATGCTCTTGGGTGAAAGCACTAGCAGAATACAGGAAATGTGTTCATTTGATTATTGTATTTACTGACTTTGAAACATTTAGGTGTAACTTTTTCCACAACACACCAACAGAAACACAAAACTATCCCAGCTTCACAAACATTGTTGAACTTGAGAATTCTGGGGTACCCTACACAGTCTCTGCCTTCCTCACCCAGTCACCAAGAGAACTCAATGTGCAGCACAACCAGTGGTATCAGCTTGTTTAGTTCACGGTTGGAGTTTTACAACCTGGTTTTTATGGGTCTGAAAAAACACCCCAGCAATGTCTGAGGCAAGGGAGCTTGGGAGTTTGGGTTGGTGGGAATGTGTGTGTGGGGTGTTGGTGTTGGTGATGAGAGTTTAATGTGAGGTTACAGTATGTGTGTTGCCGGGGCTTTTTCCCTCCAATTGTTGGTGCTGTAGGAGGAGGGCAAAGACAGAGAGAGAAGACAGGAGGATTTTGCTGAGAATGGCGGGAAAGCCCAGACGCCAAACAAAGAAAAACCCACTTTTAAAACAAACCAGCTGAACTCCAAGCCGATTGAGCAAGCAGACGACACAATGCCCATATCTCTGGGCCCACTCTGAGTGCTGTGTGCTTCTACTGTAAGCAGTTCCGGTTCCGGGGTGGGTGGCATCCGGCTGGGATCCGGTGGTTGTTTGGGGCAGACGTGATTTCATACCCGCTCTGCTCTCCCAGCACCTGCCTCTGGTTTCCTATCTGGCAGCTGCTAGTTGTTGGCATTGATGCAAAACGTAATGGCGAGCTGAGTTGGTGTCACACATGTCAAGTGCCTGTTAGAGGACAGAAAGAAACAGCGGGGGAAGGAGAGGTCAAGGTACTAAGAAAGCAATGTAAAGACAGACAGACAGAGAAAGACACATCCTGGAGCCAGGCAGGATTGGTGTCACATAAACATATGTCAAGTGCCCACCAGAGAAATACACAGAGAGGGGGAAAGAAAGGCCAAAGTAATAAGATAAAATAGGGAGAGAGATATATGTAACACTGCAAAGAGAGATGGGTCAGGATAAAGAGCCAGAAACACCCATGAGACTGAAGAAGAGAAGAAAGAAAGCAAGGTAAAATACAGACAGAGGAAGATGGAAAGAGCGGGAAACATTGTAACGGTGGGCCGAGTTGGCATCACAACATGTCAAGTGCCTGCTGCTGTCGCCTCAGTCAAAGGCATTCTGGAACTGGTCTGGTCAAAGGCATTCCTAATGCCTGGGATCATCTGGCACAGACTTGAGAGCAGGCACTTGTTGCTGCACTTCCACGAGCATGTCTGTCTGACTTCCACTGTGTAAGAAAGGCGAGAGAGAGAGAGGGAGAGAGAGAGAGAGAGAGAGAGAGAGAGAGAGAGAGAGAGAGAGAGAGGGATTGCGGGAGAGGGAGGGATAGAATGATAGAGAAGAGGGAACAGACATGAAGAAACAGACACAGACAGTCAGACAGACTGCAAGGGAAGGAATGAGATAGCGAGATGTGTAGAGAGAGAACAAGGTTTAAATACACAGGGGGGAGAGGGGAGAGATTAAAAGCTCTGGACATTATCAAACACTCTTAAAAACTATATCAATTCAAATACAATTCAAAGTGCAACACCCACCCAACACGTGAGAGAGCGACAGACAGACAGACAGACAGACAGACAGACAGACAGACAGACAGACAGACAGACAGACAGACAGACAGACAGACAGACAGTCTGTTTGAGAGTGAGTCCATGAGGATTAAAGTCTGTAGACTAGACTGACTCTGGGCTCAATAGCACCATAGAGTACCTCTGACCTCCCCTCAAAGCAGCCTTGTCCTGTTCCATTTATCCTAGTGAACAGCCTGAGGCAGACTTCAAGTGCTCTCATCTTCAGTTCAGACATTTGGTTTGTTCAACAGTTGGCTTCCATATCAAGGCCTCGCATAGTACAGCCACCACCCCCAGATGTACTGTACAGCTTAACTATCTAAAGCACACTCCTACCATTTTAACTGAAGTGGCACTGCTGCCAGTCCTTTTTTTCAGAACCGTCAGATATGAAATTCCTGAGAACACTTCAGTGTTTTTTTTTTTACTTGGGCTGGGTGAAGCATCTATTACAGTACAAAAACAATCTGACTACAGGCCTTTGTAATCTGTCTTGGAAATGAGGCCTATCTCTGAACACCACGCACAGTTCAATTATAACAGTCCACATGAAGACATATTTTAAGTTCCCTTGAATCTACAGTACACGTTGATTTAACCAAAGTTGTTGGCATAGATACTTCTTTCTCATGTTGCCTGCTCTGTTCATAAGGGAATTATTTGCTCTCTTAATATTAAATTGGATGAGCATTCGCTACACTGCTGCTGTCCCCTGAATCTCTGATTTCCTTGATGCTGATGCAAAACCAGCACTGGCACTCCTTTGAACAGAGCATACAGCCAAATCTAATTCATGACTATTCAATGAAGAAAATTGCTTTCAGACTTTCTTGTCTTGTGTTTCATGACTGTAACAGACCTGAGAAGAAGTGAAACTTTGTGCAGATTAACATTTAGTATGGGCAGGCCAAGGCTACTGGCCATCAGTCTTTATTTCTGTCTCCCTCTATTCTACCCAGGCACACTGCTGTTACTTACCAGAGTGTCACTGAAACAGCTGGTCCACTAAATATGTTTGAGCATCACTGCTACTGAGTCCCTATTTAGTACCATTCATCAGTGTTTGCACTCTGTGCTTGCAATCTTTGTTTAAAACAGTCCACGCGTGCCACTTCCTTTTAGCAACTACTGAAACTTTTTTTAATTCACACTGCCTTCATTGACTTGTTTGTTAGCTGAGTGTTAACCTCTCCCGCTCAGTCTATAAGTTGTAGTCCTACTGAAACAACAAGCCTTAAACTGTGTCATAGTTTTTTTTCTTCTGTGAGTTGTCATTGCTTCTTGCCTCTATGCTGCGGGTAATGGCTGCACTTAGCATTAAGCTGCTAACTAACTAAGTAGCTGTGTGGATGATTCAGATGGTTTCAATTATGCTTCCTTTGTGCCTCTGGGCTGTGTACCCTGCTCCTGCCTCCATCTAAGCCTCCTGCCTGGGGGATACTATGACTGGATTTGCTCCTGTGTGATTAAAATGTCCAGATGATGACACAAGCTTTTGACTGCCATCTATGTCTGTTCTACTTATCACAGAGCTCCCATGATCACACACAATAAGCATTGAAGTGTCTAGTTATGAAAAATACAATAGAAAACTCAAAAACGTGTTTTCCCGTTTTGGGAGCCAATGGGAAGTAAAAACGGGTTTTCCCGTAGCCTATGAGGCTTAGGGTTGGGGGCGTTCATTAAAACATGTATTAGGATGAAGTGTTCTATTTCAACAAATCAAAAGACCCTGCCATGTCTCTCAATGTGTGCATCTGTGAAAGGAATGGCTGAAAATAGCAGAGAGAGATGTTCAGGGGCAGGTGCTGTTTAAGGACCACTATACCCAAGTGAAATGGAGGGCTGCAGGTCCTGTCAGTAGTCCAACGAGAGATGAAAACAATTATAGCAAGAGATGAAAGATGGTGAATAGATGAGATGGTGCCAAAAACAATTCCCCTATCACAAGCAAAGGCACAGAGGACAACAGCTGCTCGGGTGGGAGGTCTGTAAACTTGTGTAGCTTACATACCGTAGTAGGCAAAAAAGGGAGGGCTAGAAGAAGGGGAAAGAGAGGAGGAAATAATTTAACAAGGTCAAAAGACTGAGGGTAAATTAAATTCCATTATCCAAACTCCTGTCCTCCTTTGTGCTTTTGGCCTCGTGATGGTGTTGGAAAGTGATGACGTCATTGACGATAGAAGTTTAATTCAATATCTTGCACATGTGCAATTGAAAGGTAATTTGCTTATTTACAATGGGGATATTGAATGGGGAAATTACCCCCAAAAGAGGGGCAACTGTATTGTTTTCTCCACGGGAGTTTGGGGTAATGGAATGTACCCTCTCTTTTTTTTTCAAACATTTTGTTATTGAAATGTTATTCTTTTACATCACATTACAACCCAATGTACCCTCTCTATAGTATGTGTTGCATGCAAACACTCCAAAACCAAAGCTGATTTTCTCACTGATGGCCCAACTGATAGTCATTATGACAGTATAATACAGCATACAGAATATAAAGGCATTTCATGTACAGTATGCCGTTGTTTTGTGACTGACCAATTGTCACTGAGGCCATACAGAGTCATTGCACATGAGAAGAAAGAGTGGTAAAATAAAAAGAGGGAGGAAAGAAGAGGGGGAGGAGGAAAGTGAGTGCTAAGCAGCGTTTACACTCTGGGCTACAGCAGGTGTGATGTGTCATAACGGCTCAGTGCGAGCAGGAGGGGAGCAGGTTAAGCAAACAGCCTGTCTGAGTGAACTCACTCTCTAACCGAGTCATAACACACATGTGCATGGGCGTGCGCCACAGGCACGCACGCACACACACACACACACACACACACACACACACACACACACACACACACACACACACACACACACACACACACACACACACACACACACACACTATATATATATATACATTACTCTCTCTCGCTTGCTCTCTGTATAACTGAGCCATAACGTATATACACACATTCTCTAAGTGAGCCATAGCACATTTATATACACACTAAGTGAGCCATATACTGGACTGTAGTTCTGAGGAGAGCACATATACTCTGACTCTATGTTAGGTATATGTTAACCACCTCCACTACACACACGGACGCACACACGCATGCACACACACACAGCCTCTGTGGGTGACACACTGCAGCTGATGGTGTGTAATATTATACACTGTCCATTTTGGTGCTCAATAGGGCTGCACAATTAATCAAAAATAATCGAAAATCTTGATAAAATCATGAAACCGAAGTCGTGATTTCAATCGTGATTTAATCGTGGCAATAGTCACCTACCTTCAAGAGCGTCCTTGAAGCCAGAACATACTGACAGGCTGGTGTTTCTGGCCAGAAATCTGTCCACTTAAGTTTCATGCTATTGCCTTTACATAATTATTACATTTCATTTTATTTTGCTCTTCCCGTATATAATTCATTCTCGGTTATATTTCATCTTGTTATAATTTTCCAAAAAATCTGCAAAAAAATCAGTTATCGTGATTAATAATCGTGATTACAATTTTGACCAAAATAATCGTGATCATGATTTTTCCGTAATAGTGCAGCCCTAGTGCTCAATGACACTGCATCTACCAAGACAGACCAATCCAAACACACGCACACGCACTCGCACACGCACACGCACACGCACACGCACACACACACACACACACCCGCTCTCGCTCTCGCTCTCTCTCTCGCTCTCGCTCTCTCTCTCTCTCTCTCTCTCTCTCTCTCTCTCTCTCTCTCTCTCTCTCTCTCTCTCTCTCTCTCTCTCTCTCTCTCTTTCTCTCTCTCTCTCTCTCACACACACACACACACATACGCACACACGCACACACACTCCTCTGCCCGTCCGGTGTGGTGTGGTGTGGTGTGGTGTGAGTCAGCATAGCAGGGGCCTGGCCGCTGGTTCCTGAGGTAGCCTACAGTAATGTGTAATGGGCAGGAAGTGCTGCTGTGGGGAGCTAATCACATTGCAGTAATAGAGGACAGGACAGGAGCACCCTGCTCAATTAGCCAGCCAGGAAGAGCAGCAGGACACAGACACAGACGCAGGATGGAGAGAGAGAGGGGGGGGAGAGGAGAGAGAGAGAGAGAGAGAGAGAGAGAGAGAGAGAGAGAGAGAGAGAGAGAGAGAGAGAGAGAGAGAGAGAGAGAGAGAGAGGAGAGAGAGAGAGGGAGAGAGAGAGGGAGAGAGAAGAGAGAGAGAATAGAAGAGAAAGAGGGGAGAGAGAAAGAGGAGAGAGGAGAGAGGTGAAGGAGAGAAGGAGAGAGGGAGAGAGAGAGGGAGAGAGAAAGAGTGAGAGAGAGATGGAGGAAGAGAAGGGAGAAGGTGAAGAGACACATGTAGGAGATGAAGAGATGGAGAGTGGCGAGTCGGGGAGAAAAAGAGGCTGATAAAGAGAGTAATTGGAGGTAAAGCGGTTCAGAGAGAGAATGGAAAGAATAGAAGGGTAGCATAAGCAGAGTTTGCATCACATTTACTTTTGCATCAGGGGTGGGGGGGTGCAGTGTTAATTTCATACTACCGTGTATTTTAATCAAAACATTTAAAATATCAGTATGGTACGTTATCAGTAATATCAGTAATATCAGTAATTTTTAACATTTGTATTTTGTCATTTCCTTGATTTGATGTCATTACATGTTTCAGTCAGCAGGGGGGGCAATTCCCCCTGCCCCCCTCAAACTACGCCCATGAAGGGTAGAGACGAGTGGGTGGAAAGATGAGGGAAAAGGCCAACAACAACAACAACAACAACAACAAAAACAAAACATTTTAGGTGATGACACTGCAACAGATGGAAACCCGATACTGTGTCAGAGAGAGGGACGGAGAGAGGGATGGAGAGGTGTAGATATGGATGAGAAGAAGAGAGAAGGAGGGATGAATGGAGGACAGGAGCGGAAGCACAAACAGTGTCGGCGTAACTGGCCATGTTGCAGCCAGGGGTGAATGGACATGTCATGTGATATTGTGTTAACTTGATTATTTGCTGAAACAAACAGCTTAAGCAAACAGACGGCGGGAGAGAGAGAGAGAGAGAGCGATATAGAGTGAGAGAGAGTGAGAGAGAGAGAGAGAGAGCGATATAGAGTGAGAGAGAGTGAGAGAGAGAGAGAGGGGGATGGGATGGATTAAGGGTGACAGAGGGAATGAGAGATCAAGTAAATGAGTCAGCAGTTGATGTTTCCTGATAAATAATAATAAAAAAATAAAAATTATATATATATATATGTGTATATATATATATATATATATATATATATATATATATATATATATAGAGAGAGAGAGAGAGAGAGAGAGAGAGAGAGAGAGAGAGAGAGAGAGAGAGAGAGAGAGAGTTGGGAGGATGAAAATTGAGAGGGATAAGAGGGAGAGTGATGGAGAGCAAATAAACAAGCCACTGGTTGATGTTCTGTGTTAATAAAAAGTTAAAAACAAACAGATGAGAGAGAAAGAGAAAGAGAGAGATACAGAGAGAGAGAGAGAGAGAGAGAGAGAGAGAGAGAGAGAGAGAGAGAGAGAGAGAGAGAGAGAGAGAGAGAGAGAGATACAGAGAGACAGAGAGAGAGAGAGAGAGGCAGGAAGAGAAAATGACAGATCGCTATCGAGTTGTTTAATATGTTTTGGCAAGCAGAGGAGGTCGCTTCACTTGTGCTAAAAGTCCAGCAGCGCTTTTGTTATGGTTACACATGTGAAAAGATAACATTATTCCTCATGGAGGAAACAGGCTGCTCTGTAGACGAACAAGCACTAGACTCATGTGCAGTGTATTTGATATCAAATTAAATCTAATCAGACATGACAAGTTTGACCAACAGAGGAGTAAAGGTAGAAATATATAAAAAAAAAATATGTCTTTGAATCTGGATAATTTTAGCTTGCAGTTGTGAGACACAAATACACATCACATTCGTCTGTAATACAGACATCAATAGTGGCTACTAAAGTGCCCTAATTTCTACACTAGGGCCAGGGCAAACACAGGCCCACTATTCCACTTGTAAATCGAGCCTTTCTTCTATTGCACTCCGGAATGCCCTGATGCACACTGGGACGCTGCAGTGGACTCCCAGTAAATTCCAGTCATAGCATCCAATTAGTGTCCACGCTAAATTGTCCACGCTGTGCTGTGCTGTGCTGTGTGCCGATGCAACATCGTTTTAGTTGTAGCAGGGAGCAAGTGTGGGCTGTATGTGTGTGTGTGTCCTCACCACTCTGTGGTGTGTGTGTGTGTGTGTGTGTGTGTGTGTGTGTGTGTGTGTGTGTGTGTGTGTGTGTGTGTGTGTGTGTGTGTGTGTGTGTGTGTGTGTGTGTGTGTGTGTGTGTGTGTGTGTGTGTGTGTGTGTGTGCGCGCGTACGTGCATGTGTGCTTGCATACGTGTGTGTGTGTGTGTGTGTGTATTCTGACGGTAAACAAAGATTAAGGGAGGGGCGTCCATTTCAGCCCCCGTCTGCTTGGTTTGCAGTTTCATGACATTGATATGAAGGCGTGGGATGATCACTGACTGTCTCATACATATACAGAGTCATGTACACACACACACACACACACACACACACACACACACACACACACACACACACACACACACACACACACACACACACACACACACACACACACACACACACACACACACGCTCACAGCTCTCTCTCTCTTTCTCTCTCTCTCTCTCTCTCTCTCTCTCTCTCTCTCACACACACAATCCAGACGTGTATGGATATCCTGATGTCTATTTACATATGTGTCTTCCTGTCTGTGTGTGTTTCCACCTGCAGCATGGGCAGAGCTGGAGGTGAGCACGGAGGACCGTGTGGAGGTGTCCTTGGGGGAGAGAGCTGAGATGGCCTGCCTGTATAAGACAGACCAGGACCCCACGTCCATAGTCATCCAGTGGTTTGCAGTGAGTACACCATCGCCCTCCACTCGTCCACCATCCAACCATCCCCCTCCACCCATCTACCCATCCTCCTCCACCCATCCTCCCATCCACCCATCCATTAAGGCTGCTCGATTATGGAAAAAATGAATATCAAGATTATTTCAGTCAATATTCATATCACAATATTTTAAACAATATTTAAAAAAAAAAAAATTGCCAAACAATTCAGAATCTTCCCTCCCTTCAGCAGCATGAGTGGAATGGCATATAGAGACACACAGTGGTGTTCCGCATGAGTGTTGGATAGCAAGTCTGACAAAAAAATGACAAAATAGTTGTTTCAACTCGATATTATGACATTTCATATTGTTTGAAAGCAATATTGACATCACAATATTAATTCGATATATTGCACAGCCCTACCATCCATCCATCACCCTCCACCTGGTCAGTGTTCCAAGAACCTGGTTCAGTAGTTAAAGGGTAACTTCAGTCAGTTTCAACATGCAGTTGTAATGCTCACACTACCATGGACTAATCAGTACCTGAGTTTTTTTTTTCAGCCTTTTCTGAGATCCTGGTCATTGTGATGGGGGCAGGTGTTTGTTTACATTTCAAAAAAACATCTTGATTTATTCCCAAAAACATCCAAAAGGTTATGCAACATCAGCAGACAACTAGCAAATAGCGATACCTTTGACGCTGGAAAATATTTGGAGTAGGCCTATGTTAAGAATTTTAAAAATGTAATCAAAAGCTGCCCCCATTAGAATAGCTCAGATCTCGGAAAGGGCTGAGCCGAAAAATGCAGCATCATCGGGTACTGACAAATCAAGGGTAGCGTGATCAATACAGCAGCATATTGAAAATGGCTGAAGTGGTCCTTTAAGTCATCTAGAAGAGCCTGGGCGAATAGCCGACTGTTGACTCCGTCAATCAGTCATGGCAAGTAAAGAAATTACATTGAATCCGTCCCCGTGGAAGATGGGAGATGGTCTGATCTTACTCTATCATTTAAATTAATTGAAGTTCCAAACTCAAATTAAAACCCATATTGTGCTTTACTAGCAATAGTCTGTTGCGTTTTAAGCCTATGCAAAAGCATACAAATAACAAAACGTCTGTATGTATCATAGTTACCTTAACCAATCAGTAACGGAGCTCGCGGGTGAGTTCTACGTCACCACTCTCAACTGTTTGCTAATTGGCGAAACACTGAGAGAACTGAGCTAGAAGAGCCTGAAGGTCTCATTTTCTGAACTGAATCAGGGCTTCCCAACGTTCGCACATCTGTTATTTCTGAAGAACAGACATGTTCGTCAATCAGACCACTGTCACTGGCAACAATGCCGTGGTAAAATTTTAGGAATTTATGATTGTGATCATCATAAGGCCTAGAGGATCACTTTAGAGAACACAGAACAAATATAAAACCACAAGATATTTATTTTATGGGCATTTGTGACAGCACCCCTCTAATCCTTTTCAAAAGTAATAAGATACTAAGGCACTCTTCTTCTGTAAACTTAAAAGGCCTTTATTTTATGGCCAAAACCAAACTGGACGTTTTTAAATGATGCTTTGCCCACAAAATAAAGCCATTTTAAATATACAGAAGATGAGTGCATTGGTATCTTCCTACTTTTGAAGTGGATTAAGCCTATCACCAAAGAGTACCATTCCTACAAAGAACCATTTCCAGGTACCACTCCAATTGGACATTTCTCTCTTGCCCTCTCATCCTTGTTTTTGTTTTGCTTTGCCAGAGAGCACTGGGGAGCAACAGCTTCCTGCAGCGTGTTTACTACCTGGACAACACTACCGGCCCGTTGATGGACCACGACTCGTCTGTGGCGGATCGGGTCACATTGGACCACAGCTCGCCGGGCTCTGTGGTTCTGATCTTGGATCCGGTGGAGCTGCAGGATGAGATGCTGTTCGTGTGCAGAGTCAATGCCCTGTCGGACGGCACCAAGGAGGGCAGCACACTGCTCAGAGTTTTCAGTGGGTATTAGCTGTGTCTGTGTGCCATGAGGAAATGAGTTGTGTGTGTGCGTGTGTGTGCATGCATATGTGTGTGTTTGTCTGCGTGTCTGTGTGTCGGTGTGTGTCTTTTGCGCTTCCATAATTCAGAAGTAACAGTGGCATCTGTTGTTTTTCATTTGTTAGAAGCAGTCATTGTCAAAACCAATTTGAAAGCGATAAGCAAACGCTTTCTGTGCTGTTCTCAGATTCCCCAGAAGTGCCCAAAATTGCAGCTGTCGATAATGGAATACACATCAATGAGGCGGGAACATCCAAGGTAAACATAGAAAACCAATGTTTTAACGAGGTCATAACAGGTAAGTCTCAGGGAAATTATAACTTATCCCCCCCAAACCCAATTTCTGAAATCAAATCAGGGAGAAAACGGCCCTATCAACCAACTCTGCCCTGGAATAGATTTGCAGAACAGAGCGATTAGACCTACAGTGTTAATTGTGTGACTGGTTTAACAAGAAGAAAAATAGGAAGCTTTGCTTTTCTTAGACTTAAATTAATATTATTACAGTACGAGTACAGTATCTCAGTGTTACAGTAAGAATTTAAACAATGCTGCAACAATGCTACTAATGGTTTTGGTAAGGCCACTTCAATTGGTTTGTCATTGAGCAAAGCAACTAATGAAACTCTCTACATGCAGATTGCAACATGTGAGGTGAGGAATGGCTACCCGATGCCCAACATTACCTGGTACAGAGGCCTGGCGCCCCTGCACATCTCTGAAGGAGGTAAGGATGAGGGTGGCCATCATTTTCATTTTTCATTTCGATTTCGATCATTTGCTAGAAATAAATTCCCACAACATCAGTGAACTTTAGGACCCCCACTCCCAATAATATTGATCATTCCAGAACTCACTTTGCTAGCATGGGTAACTGTATGCACTAGCCAGCAGTTTTCCTGTGGGTTAACTCAACCTTTAGTAATACATTATGACTTGGTCATTGGCATTGTGGTAACAGCTCATTTATGACAGGGGCAGTGTCTTACTGGGTTAACCATGTTATTGGAATAGCTGTGGCTCAGACAGTAGGGCACTGCACTGTTGCGCTGGTGACCTGGGTTCGATTCCCGACCCGGAGTGATTTCCCGGTCCTCCCCTGTCTCTCTCCCGCTAGTTTCCTGTCCCATTCTTCACTATCCTGTCAAAATAAAAAGATCACCCCCCAAACAACTAAATAAAAATAGGCCTAAATGAAAACTTGTTCTTGGAATACTAGCCACCTGTGCTAATGTGTCTGCCCTCCATGCTCTTCAGAGGTGGGAGTGACGAACCTGGTGACGCGGGGCACCAACCTCCTGTTCACGGTGATGAGCGAGCTGCATCTGAAGGTGCGGAAGGAGGACAAGGACGCGGAGTTCTACTGCGAGTCCACCTACTACGTCCCCGAGGGAACCAAGATGACCGAGTCCAGGCGCATACGCATCACTGTACACTGTAAGAATGCATTCACCTGTTGGACTGACGACTTAACCCGCTGAACTACGAAATACTTTTTTTTGTGGTCTTGCTTCAGCAAAACAGAGAGCATCAGTTGAAAGTACGGTATATTGATCAGCCGGAAATCATCAAAATGTTTAAAAGTTATGGTACTATCAATGTACTGTGTGTTTTAGGCTGGGAAATACCATACTGCTTTGTACAATCGTTCCAATCTGAAAGACAGCATGGATTCTACCCTCAGCGAGGGTACCTGATTATGGTCCACGCAGGGAGGCGTGGAAAGGCGATGACTGCAGTTTGTTTGAATAGATACAACTGACACGATTTGCCAAATGATACATTCACAATGCCCAATAAACAGCTGTCGTCAATCGTTAACTACACACCCCCTACGGGATTTGAAGCCAATTGGAGCCCATTTGGATTGAAGCCAATTTTGGTCCCCTAGGTAGGGGAAACTCTTTCTCTGCATTTATCCCATTTGGACTAGTGAATCACATTGAAGTACACACACTAGTCCGTAGCAGTGGGCTGCCTGCTGAGCGGCGCCCGGGGAGCAATGTGGGGGTTAGGTGCCTTGCTCAAGGGCACTTCAGCCGTGGTTCGGTCGGGCACTGAACCGGGAACCCTTGGGTTGCCAACCCAGTGCTCTAACCACTGAGCCACGACTGCCCCCAATACAGTAGGCAGGTCTCCAGACCTTACATCATTTGTGATAAGGCCTGCTGATAACCAGGCAAGAGAGCTTTCATGCCTGGCTGAGTTTGGGTATGGCCTTGACTAGGACCAATGTCACGTTAGCCAGACTGGACATGGTTTACAAAGACAGTGATAGTCATTTGTAGAGTAGTTAAGAGTAAACATTTTGGAGAGTAAATAAAAGATGCCTTGGCCAAGAACTTGAAACAACCAAAAATTGAAAGTCCACCGAAACAAAGCAACACAATGAAGACTTATTGTTTGGACAGAGGCTATGTTGACTGCCAATCTGATTTTATTAACCCCTTTTGCTGCAGACCCAGCTACGCATGTGGAGCTGAGTAAAGTGTCTCCTCCGGGACTGGTGAAGGAGGGCGACACAGTGGAGATCAGATGCCAAGCCGACGGCAATCCCACACCTCCACTCACCCTCAGACACAATGGGGTAATGCTGACACACACACACACATGCTGGCATGCACGCACATACACACACGCACACACACAATGGGGTAATGCTCATACACGCACGCACACGCACACACACACGCACACAGATGCATGCATGCATGCACGCGCACGCACGCACGCACGCACGCACGCACACACACACACACACACACACACACACACACACACACACACACACACACACACACACACACACACACACACACACACAAAAACACACACACACACAAACATATCTACACAAGCACACATACCCATGTTACTGTATATTTTTTCATACACACACACATATGCACACGCACGCACACGCACACACACACACACACACACACACACACACACACACACACACACACACACACACACACACACACACACACACACACACAAATATCTACACAAGCACACATGCATCATTTGACTTTTTTACAAGTATTACAAGAGAAGATTAAAGACTCTTGATGTCTAAGCTCGTTCCCATGCTGTGTATTTTTGCAGGAGGACGTGGAAGAGGAGAAGCTGACGGAGGACCAGATGGGGTTGCTACTGAGGGGTGTGACGCGGAGTGACGGCGGCAACTATAGCTGCACCTCTCTGGACCTGGAGGCCCTTGACCCGGATGACATGGAGAAGAGCATGGACATGGAGCTGAAAGTGCACTGTACGTCACACACGCACGCACGCACGCACACACACACACACACACACACACTCACGCGCGTGCACACACACATGCAAGCGCGCAAACACACACGCACACACACACACACACACACACACACACACACACACACACACACACACACACACACACACACACACACACACACACACACACACACAAACACACAGTGAAATATAAAGGAAACATTGAGAAGAGCATCTACGCTAGGGACCCCAAATAAACATCAGTGTTACCCACAGACGATGTAGTATTGTGTGGTACAACATCAACCAATAACTCCTCTGACATGGACTGTATAGGCACATTTCCACATACAACCCGGCTGTGCCGTGCTGTGTCATGCGTGCCATGTCGAGCTGAGTGGTGCCAGGCCGGTTTGTGTTTCCATTGCAAACCGTGTTACCGTGCAACGTCTTTGGCGTTGTCAGTATTATTGTCAGTAGTATTGCTTTACGTAGGCTAGTTTACTTAATGTAAGGCCGACAGATATCTCACCCATCGAAGTAGGCTATGAATAGTTTTAGCGACATCATATTTGGATACTACCATGTTGATTTCTGCCTTCGATTTTCATATCAAAGTAATACAGTGCCAAACTAAAGAGCATTCAAGAGTTTTGATCTGGTGGCCGACATTATTATTGGTGAGGACGAGCTGATGCGGATTCTGGGTAGTAGGCAGCGAAAGACCTGCTCAGCTCACTTCAGCCGGCCGGCTGGTTGGAGTTGAGCTCAATTGAAAAGCAACAAGTGGCGGCCAAGTCATGCTGTGTTGAGCTGCTTTCGAGGAGTGTACCGTTTCGGAAACGGGCAGTGGAAATCCTATAGTCTCTCTCTCTGTCTCTCTCTCTCTCTAGTTCTGGATGAAGCTGTGGTGTACCCCAAGGGACCTCTGGTGCTATCGCAGGGGGACAATCTGGAGGCCACCTGTAACGCGCTCTCCTCTTTACCCACCAACACCGTCTGGTTTAAGGTACATACAAGTGTACACACTAGTATCATACTGGCACACAAGCATCATACTGTACCATATTTACTTTACTGTATGTACACCATTGTGTGTTTTCATTTCAGGTCGTTTTGAATGATCCTTTTGTGTAACCTGTGTTCTGTATACGTACTGTTCTTCAATTGTGTGTGTGTGTGTGTGTGTGTGTGTGTGTGTGTGTGTGAGTGAGTGAGTGAGTGAGTGTGTGTGTGTGTGTGTGTGTGTGTGTGTGTGTGTGTGTGTGTGTGTGTGTGTGTGTGTGTGTGTGTGTGTGTGTTGTGTTCTCATCAACAAAATAGACAAGGAGAGCGGCGTGCAGTTTAGGGAACTTTATCGGTTACTTGAAAGATTCAAACTGGTACAGCATTCATTCCTATATCTATATAATGTATCACTACGCGCAGTGCGCGGCTAATTACTGCTGTATTATTACTCAGAAAGTAGTTCCTTTGAACATAACAACTCCTCCCTTCTAGCTTTGAAGTACACTAGAGAAGCTAAACACTATACTCCATATTCTTTTTCTGTGTTCTTCTTAAGTAATAAAACAAGGTTTCAAATTAAAGTCTCTGTGATAACTCTACATAAACATTATCAATTTAGCTCAGTTATCCTTTAAACTATAGTTCTAATCTCTGTGGAGGGTGGCGCTCTCGTTCAGGATAGCGCCTTTCTGGTACATCCGGAACAGGTCTGGGAGAAGCAGCTGGGCTATCAGTTGCTGGAGCAGGCTCTGCATTCAGTTCATCTGGTGGTTCATCTGGTGGTTCACCTGGTGTGAACGACGTGAAGTCCTCACAACTGTCTGCACAATCTGCATCACGGCATTGGTCATTTCTGGTGGAGTGACGGGTACTAGAGTCCAGTAACTGATCCACATGTCTGCGCCAGATCAGTCCAGGTGGTACTCTTACAGTGTAAGTAAGTGGACCCGTTTTGGAAACTATCTCACCAGTTTGCCACTTCTTATTCCCATGACGGTAATCTCTGGCAATTACAGACTGACCCTCGTGGAAGGTTCTCACGGGTGATTGCTTTTTCATCAGACTGCTTTGTTTCTTTGAGACGTCCCGGTGTAGGTCTGGTTTTAGGAGGTCCAGGCGGGATCTTAAGGATCTTCCCATGAACAGCACGGACGGTGTCTGACCTGTGGTGGAATGTTCTGTGTTGCGGTAAGACAACAGGAAGTTGGCCAGTTTCTCTGATATGGACAATTTGGAGTTCGCCATGGCTTTCATGGAGTGTTTGAAGGTCTGGACGAATCTCTCGGCAAGTCCATTTGTTGCAGGGTGAAATGGCACGGTGGTAATGTGTTTAATTCCGTTTCGTTTCATGAACATCTGGAATTCCTCTGAGGTAAACTGGCTACCGTTGTCACTGACTAGCTGCTGCGGCAGTCCAGTACGGGCAAACAGAGTACGAAGTGTTTCAATTGTCACTGTTGATGTTGCATTCTTCACAGGGAACACTTCAGGCCATTTAGAGTATGCATCGACGACCACTAGGAACATTCTGTCCAGAAAGGGACCTGCGTAGTCGATGTGAACTCTCTGCCACACAGTTGAAGGCCACTCCCAGGTGTGTGGTGGAGCCACCTGTGGTTGACGCTGATTTTGCAGGCATCCTAGGCATGACTTTGAGATGTCTTCAATCTGATGGTCAATGCCAGGCCACCAGACATGGCTTCTGGCCAGGCTCTTCATTTTAACTACACCTTGATGTCCATCGTGAAGAGACTCTAGCACTCTGTCCCGAAGCTTTGGTGGTATAATGACTCTGGTGCCCCACATTACACAGCCTTGGCATACGGACAACTGTTCTCTGCGGTTTGCGTAGTCAGGTAGGTCGGCATTACCCTTGTGAGGCCACCCCTTCACCGTCAAGTCGTAGACTCTCACCATTGTCGGGTCACGACCCGTTTCCCTCTTCACCTCTAGAAAAGTGACAGGCAGATTGTCCATCTCTGCGTCATGTGGAAAAGTTCAGCTGGATCTGAAAACACAGACTTGTCACCTGACTCAAGGGGAAGGCGAGAAAGGCCATCTGCATTTCTGTGAAGCTTGGTGCCTTTAAACTCGATGGTGTAATCATGAGCTCCAAGAAACAATGACCATCTCTGCAGACGTGCCGCCATCATGGTAGGGACGGACTTGCTGGGGCTGAAGATAGCCACTAGAGGCTGATGGTCGGTGATCAGTGTGAAGTGTTTACCGTACAGGTATTGATTAAACTTCTTGACCCCCCAGACTAAGCTCAAACCCTCACGATCAATTTGGGCGTAGTTCTGCTCGGCTTTGTTTAAGGACCTGGAGGCGAAAGCAATAGGCCGTTCAGAGCCATCCTTCATCTTGTGGGAAAGTACAGCGCCAATCCCATATGGCGATGCGTCACAGGCTAAACGCAATGGCAATTTGGGGTTGTAGTGCGTCAGCACTTTCTCTGATGTTATCAGTTGCTTTGCTGCCATGAACGCCTGTTCGCAGGACTTCGTCCATCTCCATTCACTTTTCACTTGCAGCAGACTGTTCAATGGATGCAACACTGTTGCGATGTTCGGCAAGAACTTGGCGTAGTAATTGACAAGGCCCAAAAAGGAGCGAAGCTGACTGACATTCTCGGGCCTGGGTGCCTTCAAGACTGCATCGATCTTATCTTGTGCCTTGTGAAGACCATCCTTGTCGATCTTGTGACCGCAGTACTCAATTGAGTCCTTGAAAAACTCACACTTTTCTTTGTTCACTCTGAGTCCAAAGTCTGAGAGCCTCTTTAAGACTGTCTCAAGGTTGGTCAGATGTGTGTTTTCGTCACTTCCTGTAACAAGGATATCGTCTAAATAGCACTGAGTGCCAGGGATGTCTTGAAGAACTTGGTCTATGGCTCTTTGCCATACAGCAGGGGCCGACGCTATTCCAAAGACCAGCCGGTTATATTGGAACAGCCCCTTGTGGGTGTTAATGGTTAGGTATTTCTTTGAGGATTCTTCCAATTCCATTTGGAGGTAGGCCTGCGCTAGGTCGATCTTAGAGAAATGCTGGCCTCCAGCCAATGAAGCAAAGATATCCTCTATCCGGGGTAGCGGATATTGGTCCGCCTGGAGCACTGGATTTATGCTGACTTTGAAGTCGCCACAGATGCGTTAGCGCACCCACTCTTCTTTACGACTGGCACGATGGGAGTGGCCCACTCTGACCACTCCACCTTTGACAAGATACCCTGGTCCTCAAGGCGCTTGAGCTCTGCTTCACTTTGGGCGCAATGCATAAGGCAGGTTGCGGGCTTTGTGGAATTTTGGTTGCGCATTTTCAGTTAAAGCTACTTTGGCTTTGATCTGTGCCAGGGTTCCAATTCCATCTTGAAAAACTGGTGAGTAGCGATCCAGTAGGTTCCTCAGTCGTCCTGGGGTAGGCTCAGTGCTTTCGCTGGACATCTCCATCACTTTGATTGATTTCCAGTTAAGCTGGATGCTACGCAGCCACTCTCGTCCAAATAATGGCACATTGTCATTTTGCACCACATAGAGATCCAGTACTCTCTTTGTTTTCTTCTCATATTTGACTTTCACCTTTTAATTTTCCCAATGG
>NC_085865.1:46748487-46783487 GCF_034702125.1 Engraulis encrasicolus
TAGCATCAAAGAGAGTCAGTAGACAATCTGAAGAGGCTAATCCTGTCATAGAATGATAAAAAAAAGTTTGCAGACTCCTCACTCCAAAACTTCTGTCAGCCTTTTTCCTGACTGCTGCATCATCTCTCCACCCTCAACAAGTTAGCATGTAGAAGTAATACGTAGGATGGACTTTGCCAAGTTTTCCTCCTCTACAGTGTTTGTTAATTTGACACACTTGTGCTTGCCGTCTATCAGCCCCTGAGACAGAGTCGGTGTCCACAGCTCGTCCAGCCAGAGGCTTCACCGCCTCCCCGTCCCCGTCCCTGCCCCCGTCCCCATCCCCCACCACAGGGCACGGCCACAGAGCTGTGCCCATTAGTCCCGACAGTATTCCCAGTACAGGTTTGTTATGTCAAATGGTGGATATCATCATCCCATCCCCATCATCCATCCAACTCCCTTGACCATTGCTATGCCTCCATCAAACAAGCATCACGCTTTGCCATGCAAAAGTACACTGCAAATTTGACCTGTAGAGTCGAATTTAACACTCTCTGTGTACTAAATGAACACTGCAGAGTGTACTGTACATTGCCATCCATCCGCTTTGCAGTGCGTACTACTACACCCAGGCATCAACCAAGCATCTCGCTGCGCCTCATACATTTTCCAGTGTTAATTCAACACAGGGAGATGATTTTAACGCTCATAGAGTTGCTCCTACTCTCTGTGTACTGAATTAACATTGAAAAGTTTACTATAACATAATACATGCCATCCATCCGCTTTGCAGTGCATAGGCCTCACTGTACTGGCAGTAAGGAGTACAGTGAGCCTAATCAAACGAATGTGACCGCCTATGTTGGCAACAGGTGCTGTAATGAAATCCACTTACAGCCATCATGGAAGCAAGGACTTGCTGACATGAAGTACTTGTTTTTAGGAGGAGCATCCCTGTACTTGGAGTAAATAGACCAACTAGTTGTCAATTGACAGTTGAAACTTCAGAACAGAAGTTTGGCTGGCTTTCAGGGTTGGACTGGCCATCTGCCTTAATGGGCATTTTCCCGATGGGCCCGCACCCTCATAGGCCCCTATTTTCAGAAATTCCAGGCCCTATTTCTCCCCTAGTCCAGCCCTGCTGGCTTTTGACTACTAGTGCAGATGTGACTGTCTGCCCAAGTATCAAGTATCTGCTTCTAACACGAAAACCCCTGACTTCCAACTGACTGCGTGCCAAACACTGTAGCCAGCTGTAGTTTAAGTCTACATATCCTACGCCTTCTACCTGCTCCAGATTACATTCTTCCGATGTACCTAACAACAAGTATGTGTCTGCCAAAAACCCCAATATACAATATATGTGTTTCAAAAACCAATACTGTACTCTGCATGTATTGCCAAAAGCCCAGCATACACTACATGCATTGCCAATAGCCCATGCTGTACATTTTATTGGCAAAACCCCCAACATACAGTACAGTACATGTCTTTTCCCCTCTCCGGACTAAATAATTGCCTAATATACTAGTTCTATACCATGCAACCCTGCTCTTTCCCATGCAGACCCAGTGTCCATTCTTATCCAGTCACCAACTAGGATTACATACAGTATGTGTGATGCTTACCATAAGCCATGTCTCCCATTCATCTAACTCTTGTCCCCTGCTAATTTAATATATTGAATTATATAATTATAACATAAGATGCATCTTGTTAATATTATCTTAGTTCAATAAATGTATCTTACCATGGCTAGCCTATATGTTGTGTTTCTCACTTCATGTAAAGTGGTTCTCATGTGAAAAGATTTATTTTTGTTTTTCTTAACCCACAGTGGCGCCTGAAAGTGAAACTAACATAACAGCTGGTTCTAAGTGTAAGTGTGTGTCTCATGTCTCTTCTCTTCATCTGACGTCTTGTTGAAGACAGTTACTGATAGTTTGCGTAGTGTCTAGGTACCTGTAGTTTATTTTGGGCTAGTTGGATTATACAATTACTATTTTTGGATGAGCTTGGAAACACATAGGCCTACTGTACACACAAGCATGCACGTACGCACACACACACGCACACACACACACACACACACACACACACACACACACACACACACACACACACACACACACACACACACACACACACACACACACACACACACACACACACACACACACACACACACACACACAGTGGAAATCCCCAATAAACTGAATCAGTTTACTTTCCTGTACACGGCCACAGATGTTAATGTTACAGGCTTACAGTCACATAATGCAGGTATGTCAAAGTAGCCAGTGAAATCATAGAAAATGTAATGCTATTAAACATTAAGCTTAAAAAGCAAATTTGACTTTATTTGTTTTAAATGCTCCATCTCTTGGTTTTGGACCTCACTGAGGTAATCTGCAAGGCCATGATAAATGCATTCCAAAGCTATTTTCTTGCTAAGTCAGGGTGGAACCACCTTAAAGAGCAACAACAGGAGAAAGAAAATCAACAAATAAGATGGCTGCTGTTTACAGCACGCCCACCTATTAGCATTCCCCTTAGAGGGCTTTTAAGCACTTAGCAGGCTAAAATGCACACACAGGAAACTATAGGACATAACTGGGGGAAGGTGTGTGTGTGTGTGTGTGTGTGTGTGTGCGCGCGCGCACATACATGTGTGTGTGTGTGTGTGTTTGTGTGTTTGTGTCCGTGTGTGCGTGTGTGTGCGTGCACCCTTGTGCACGTGTGTGTTTGTCTCAGTGTGTTGGTATTGGGGGTTGGCTAATGCTAACCATTCTATCTCTCTACTATATCTCTGAGAGCTACTATAGCACAGTTGTGCTGCAGCTCCTGCCATCGCAGGGCTGGATCTGGCCCAGCTGTGGCCCACTTGTGTTGCATCAGGCGAGTGTTGCTAGGGGTTGAGGTCCGAGGAGAGAAGGCCCATTACCTCAGCAGGCCTCAGGGGCATAGGCTCATTATCACACCCTGCTTGGAAGGAAGCACTCGTGTGTGTGTGTGTGTGTGTGTGTGTGTGTGTGTGTGTGTGTGTGTGTGTGTGTGTGTGTGTGTGTGTGTGTGTGTGTGTGTGTGTGTGTGTGTGTGTGTGTGTGTGTGAGAGAGAGAGAGAGAGCGTTCGGGTGGAAGGGTGTATTTGTGTGCATGCCGGTGGGTGGTTTTGTGTGTGTGTGTTTGTGTGTTTGAGTTGTTGTGTTTGTTTTTCTTTGCATGCTTCATGTTCCAGCATGTGCATGTAATGGTTTGTGTGTATGCGTGGTGGTCCGCTTGTTTTTACAGTATCTCCAAATAGTGTGTGTTTGTGTGTGTTTGCACATTTGTGTGTGTCTGTGTGTGTTTGTGAGGGGAGGGGTTGTGCGCGTGATAGGGGGAGGTTGTCTTACTTCTACACAGTTTCTGAAGAGAGACTGAGAGAGAGAGAGAGAGAGAGAGAGAGAGAAAGAGCGAGAG
The DNA here is from genome assembly GCF_034702125.1 of Engraulis encrasicolus. Lineage (NCBI taxonomy): Eukaryota > Metazoa > Chordata > Actinopteri > Clupeiformes > Engraulidae > Engraulis > Engraulis encrasicolus. Next base: position 46,751,932 of record NC_085865.1, read on the forward strand.
AGAGAGAAAGAGTGAGAGAGAGAGAGAAAGAGTGAGAGAGAGTGTAAGAGAGTGTGAGAGAGTGTGAGCGAGTGTGAGCGAGTGTGTGTGTGTGTGTGTGTGTGTGCCTGTGTGTGCCTGTGTGTGCCTGTGTGAGTGTGTCTGACGCCACTGGAGTGAAATGTCGTCTGCGAGAGCGATGAAACGGAATTATTACGTAAACACAAACATAGACACAGACATCAGGCACAACAACACCCAACACACTGTTGATTCAGGGCATCACCGTCAAAACAAGTGAAATAGCTGAATGGCATATTAGACGTACAATATGATCCTCATAGGAGGGCTTTGACTGATAATCGGAACTATTCTAATCTAGTGGAATGGATAAGGATCTTTTTTTTCTGGTGTATGGTTCTGGTTCGTGTACTGTGGTTTGTGGTAGCTAACTAACTAAATATCATACATTATGGTTCTCCAGCTGCTGGATCGGGAACTGTTAAACCTCCGCCTAGAACCCAGAAAGGTTTGTCATGTTGTGTGTGGGCACCCCTCAATGGGGGTGGGGGTGCCCTCAATCCCGACTTCTCTCACTTCCCTATCAGGCTGCCTCTCCCCCACACCCCACACCCCTCCACTGCCCAGCCCCATGACCCCAATCCCCCGCTCGGCACACCTTCACCTTCTGAGCACACAAATCCAGTGATTCACAAACAGGCTCAAGGAAGTAAAAAAAAGTCCTGCCATGTACAGTACTTCGTACAGTATTCTGTCTGATCCTCTGTCTCCGTGCCTGTGTCTTCTTCAGTAGCACAGATAATTTTGCTCATTAGCTCGTCTGTGTGGCCAAAGAGTTTTAGCTAATTAGAATCAGCTGGTTCAGTGAATGGAGTGGAACAAATAGGCCTACTGAACATGGCAGGACTTCTGTTACTTCCTGGACGCGTGTGCTGTCTGCTGCTGCTTCTGCAGCACAGAACAACAGGAGAATCTCAGCTGTGCTGAGGTGCATGCATTTCTCGAAACCATGGTTGCTAACTACGTTAGCCACTTTGTTGTTTGCCATGCAATTTCCCATCGGCAACTACCCAAGTTGCTAACTGGCTAACAACTACGCTTTCGAGAAATGCGCCCCTGTACTGTAAAGCATGCTTACCACTGCTCTTTATCCACAGCACTTGCTCTCATGGTCCTGTGCAAGCAAGGGGCTCCGTGCACATCCTGTCTCTGCAACCCTACTCTGCAACCCTCCTCCTGCCTGCGCAATGCTCCTGCTCCCTGCTCCCTGCCAGTGGACCATGCACTGTACGAGTGCAGCCATGGGGAAGGTGTAGAGGAGGGGCTAGGGTTTGCAATTTAGGGATGGAACAACGCTTGGGAATGCTGCATGGTTGCTCCTTCACGCTGCGTTTCTTTTCTGCACAGAGAGAGAGAGAGCACGAAAAAGATTGACTGCTTGTGTGTGTGTGTGAGTGTGCACTGTCATGTGTGTGTTGTGTATCGGGCTATTGGTCACGTTGCCTTTGCTGCATGTTTGCTACTTCACTTTTTGTGTCTGCACGGGACTGCAGCTGCCTACGCCTGGAGCTTTCACATCTTTGCCACGGCCAGGGATGTCTCTCCTGCCTCCCTTTCCTCCCTGTACCTTCCCTGCTGTACTGTACTGTAGTATGTCTCTCACCTGTGGCTGCGTTTCTTCTTCTCGTCCACCAGAGGGCAGTGGTGTCATCATCGCCGTGCTCATCATCTGCGTGCTCCTTCTGGCCATCCTGGGAAGTGTCCTCTACTTCCTGTACAAGAAGGGCAAGATCCCCTGCGGCCGCTCAGGAAAACAAGACCTGTACGTCCACTTCCCCATGTCTAGTGTGCTCTTCCTGTCTTGAGAGTGGCTAGATTTGGGGTCTTGGCTTGTTGTCTGGGACCTAGCCAGAATTATGAATTTTATACCTTAAATGTAGCAGTACTGGACATGTGCTTACTATGAATATTGCGCTTGCTATTACAATATTTTATTCATAACTAGCTAAGGTATGTCTTGCATTTTGTTTTGATATGACTGAAGCATCTATCTATCTCCCTTACAACTGTTTTTGACTCTTAAATCAGGTTGGCTAACTGATTGATCTTACGTACATTTATTCTGTCATTTGTAGAACAAAGGAGAAATCGAATAAAGATGCCATCATAATGGAGATGAAGACAGACAAGTCGGACGAGGCTGTGCTCCTACAGGGTGTCAACGGGGACAAAAAAGCCCCCTAGTGACCAGGTAACCATGGACACAGTCACACATCACCTGGGCCTGGGTCAAAGACGTGCAAAATGGCATTGTCATTCAGTGTAACGTATACCTTCTGCTGACTGTAACGGTAAAAAAACATGATTTTTAAATAGTTTAAAGTGAATGGATGATAGCCAAGGCTTTCATGAATTCACTGGAAAAAAAATAAAATAAAAAGAGTCATGTTTTTTACAGTTATAGTCAGCAGAAGGTATCCGTTACACTGAATGACCATTTCCTTTTGCACGTCTTTGACCCGCCTGCACCTGTTTCACAAAAGCGCCGTAACTACTCTGGCATCACCGTGAAAAAGGTGGCAAATGAAAAAGAGGCAAAGAACCAACTAAGCTGCTAACATAGCGCTCTCACTTTCTCTTGTTTTTCTCCATATCTTCTTCCCCTCTCTCTCTTTCTCTCTCTCTCTCTCTCTCTCTCTCTCTCTCTCTCTCTCTCTAAATCATAGAGTGAAGTTCACAGACAAGCAGTCGTGCCTGTGTTGAGTAGAGAGAGGGGGCGGCGACCGCAGCAGTCTTATCCAATCCCCTGCCCACATGCCACTCAGGGTCCAACCCACACAAAATGGCCTCCCATGCCTCTTTTCCACTGCCGTTTTTGTGGTAGGCCTACAGCTTGACACAGTGCGACTCGGCTGCCACTTTTTGCTTTTCCAATAGGCATGACACGGCTCAATCGTAAAGCAAAAAGTGGCGGCCAAGTCGCGCTTTGTCGAGCTGTAGGCCTGCCAGAAAACCGGCAGTGGAAAAGAGGCACCAGTGTTTCACCTAATCCCTACATATCCTTACACACCCTCACAAAACTCAACTCAAAACAAAATGGATACCAAAGATGATCCTCCTCCTCCCATTGCAAATCCTCTTCCGATTCATCCATCCAACATTAAGATCATGTCCGTGTGACAGTTGCTACATCAGGGTGAAGACTGCACCAAATCCCCCTTTTGGCCTCTAACATGCCCGAGGGTGCACGTCCAACACAGCCACTAACCTGCTTGGCAGTACACAGCAAAGAAACCCAGTCAACAACACCACCGGAAACACTGATCCTGATATTAAGCATAACTTCAAAATGCAGCTGCCAAAATCATCTAGTGCGCACACACGCATGTGTGTGGACACACACACACACACACACACACACACACACACACACACACACACACACACACACACACACACACACACACACACACACACACACACACACACACACACACACACACACACACACACACACACACACACACACACACACACACACACACACACACACAACCACCAAATATCCCACCAGTGATCTCTCCCACCAGTCCTGCCCATTTGCAGCTTCACTTCTCCTCTACAGTCCAAAGCCACATCACACCACATCATAGTGCAGGTTCAGTTGTAAGTTTAGGAACATTTCATATAGATTTTTCCATTCAGCATTTTTTTTACTTCTAGGACCCCCCCGAATACAAATCCACCTGTTTCCAATTTTTTCCTTAATATTTACTGGGAAATCCAAGATGTCTGCCATTGTGTACAGAACATTCGCCATTAATGCTGTATTAAGGATTGAATTTCTTCAGTTAATCTTTTTTTTTTACTTCCAGGACAACATTTCGTAGAAAACCACTTGTTTCCAATGTTTTGCTTGTTTTTTAGTGGGAAAATCAAGATGGCTGACATCATATTTGGCAAAATTGGCATATTTAGTATTTTTTAAGTCTATTCAGCCATTGTTGACTTTTATTGGTAATATTTGTTGCATGACTGAAGTCAGCCATCACATAAACTAAATCCATTACAAAATCCAAGATGGCCGACATTTCATATAGCAAAATCAATATTAGCATAATGCTTTCAGGTCTATAAAGCAATTCATTTGTGAATTTAAGCACATAAGATTTTGTGCAGGTCCAAATTATTGTTCAAACAAAAATTACTATGAATCAATTAATGTACAGTACCTGTTATGCAGTGCTACCTGTACAGTAGCATTGCATATACACTGGTTTGGCTGCCTATGTCAAGGCCAAGGCCTACAAAGTTGCTTCAGGGTCGGCTTCAGCTTATCTGAAGGCTATGAAACCAAATGTTCTGCCTGGGATGCTGCATTCCTCCAATTCCAACAATCTTGCCATGCTCTCAGACTGCTCACAGAACTAGGCTCTTTGGCATGACAGTCAGTGTACACCCCATGACCCTAGTAATGGCCACACTATCATACCTTTGTAAGACCTTTGGCATCATGAAGTATTGGTGGCACAAGTGTGAATGTAAATTGTGTCTACCTCCAGAAATGTTGGGCCCCACAAAAGATTTGATTTTTGGGCCCCCATAAGCGCCCCTGTCAGTGCTGTCAGTTGCTGTCAGTGCTTTCAGTGCTTGAGCCCTTTAGAATCTGTAACATCTTTCCCCCTCTAGTGGCGCCCATGTCTGTGTCAATGATGCTACAGAGTATTCTCTCTATATTTAATGTGTGGAATGAGGTAGTCCTATTGCCCACTCTTCTGGATAGTTGTTTTATGAAATGAATGAATAGGATTTTCTTGTACTTCCTGATCAGTCTATGGAGTTTAGTTGGAGGCAACTGGCCTTTTTTTTTGCAACCGGTAAATTGCAAGCCAACATTTGCGCACAACATTTAAAGCGTGTCATGTCACCCCAAATTTCAGATGCTCTACCTCCAAGACTGAGGCATCGTGAGGATGGACAGAGGGCTCCACTCCTGTCATAAATCACACCGGCTCCACCTGCTGCTATGCTATTGAGATAAGGGGTCAGTTCAGATATAGATGAGATCTAGGTTATTTGCTAGTTCAAGGGTTTTTGGACACCATGTTGAATTTTGGCAAAATATGAGATAAATGTTGATAACATTTCATGTAATGATGACAGTTATGTGCCTATCAAAATATTACCAATAGTCGTACAATACTGCAGAATGGCTTAATAGACCGTAGCCCCTTAATGCACGCCTTACCTCCTGTGTGCATGCTGTAATAGTCATTGAAAGTTAACCACCATAGCACTACATACTATGACATGACACAGGGGCCTTTAGTAAGGCACTACGGCTTGGTCATGCCATTCTGGTAACAGCAAATTTATAACGCCATGTCTTAATGGGTTTAAAACACCAAAATGTCCTTATTTTGCTATATTGTCAGCAATCTTGGATTTTGCTTATGAAAGTTAAAGGGAAAATTAAAAACAAGTTGTTTTGTATTCAGAGGGGGTCCCTACAAATAAATAGGATAAGACACATTATCTGGTCATAAAAAGAGCCGTTCAATGCCTTTTCTGATGTCATGTTGAATTTTAACAACAGATTGAATAATTTTTTGAATGAAGTTCATGTAATGACTGACTGAACAGTCCTTTATCCATCGTGAATATTACAAATACAAGAAAAAAACAACGACTTTAGAGACTTTAAAACACCAAATACATAATTTATGCTACTTTGTACATGTCATGTCAGCCATCTTGGATTTTGGTACTAAAACTTAAGGGGCGGGGGTGGAAACAGGTTGTTTTTTGTTCAGGGGGTGTAAGAAATATAAAAAACACCAATTCCAAAAATGTATATGACATGTTTCTTTCAATTACATTCAATTGTGTTAGAATATGACCATATATCCGCCATCTTGGATTTTGGGCGTTTCCACTTCAGAAAAAAATTGGAAACAGGTGGATCCGAAGACTATGGGGTCTGTAGTTGATAAAAAACACAAATTGAAAAAATCTATATGAAATGTTCCTAAACCTTATTTTTGGGACAATTGAACCTGCACTATCACATCCCCCCAGGCCATGGACTCTTAACCTCTGTGCCCTCTCCACATCTAGCCTAAAGTCCTACTGTCTCTCCAGCCCTGCCCGGAGAGATGCTTTTGGGAGAGATGTCATAAAAGAAAGTAAAAGTAGTTCAGAAAGTTAAAAAAAAAAAAAAAATCAGATCAAAATCACATATTCCACACAACCAGCTCAGAATCACCTGGTAAGACCTTTGTGAAGTCAACTGTGTTGGAAGTCAACGTCAAAGCCACAAAGTTACAAAGCCTGGTAGTTTTCTGAACTACTGGTTTCTTACTTTTTGTCAGCTCTGGCTCTAGGAGTCGTATTGTTATGTCAAAGTGTCCCCCTAGAGCAGTTACGCGATCAGTAGCTCCTGGTTGTGCATTGTGTAATGTATATATGATCTACTGTATATAAAGTCCCAGACAGCAGGTGAGCTTCGGTCCAGATCTGGTGCTGAAAAGGGCTTAAACCAGGCCAGATTAGGGCCTAATCAGGGCCGTGTGTGTGTTCCAGACGAAACTTTAATGTCTTGGTTCAGATATTTAAAAAATAGATGAAGAACTTTTTTTTGTGAAGTGTAGTGATCACAGGTCCATATGTAAGACGCCTCTATTTTTATTAGTGTTTTTTTTTGTTTTTTGGCTTTGGTTTGTATTATTTTTGTAAGGATGTGTTCAGAGTTGTTTGCTCTCTTGGTCTTATGTGTCGCCTCCTGCTGTGTAATCTCTTTTAGTTTTATGACCATGAAAGTATTTATATGTCATCCAATTGCCATAGAGTATTGTTCAAAATATGAATGACTGCCTGCTTCATTGGGCTACGATTTTAAGGGCAATTCAAGTGAGGACTGGTGAAGAACTGTGATGTTTTAGAGAGGGCTTATCTGAGACCTACCATTTTAGTGATTATTTAGAATAGTTTCTTCCAACCCATTGTAGAGCACTCTGCAAACTAGACAATCTTGCTCTTCTACATGTAAACATTTTAATTTATGTTTGTTTGTTGTCTCCCATGTTCACTTCTGCCTCATTGAAGTCTGTGCACTGAATATTTGATGTTGTTTGTTTTTTGTCATTAAATCATCATAAAAATCATAAAAACAAATACATATTCCTTTTACCTCCACTAACATACTTCACATCCCAACACATAAGGGAAAACCATGACAGATCAAACTCTTGAGTTGTATCGCCATCTTGTGGTAGGAGAGAGGCTTTGCCAAGGGCCTAAGGAGATAATCCACGATAATCACTTTTTTGTGGTTATGTTTTTCTACTTCTGTCTTTGGTTTTGTAGTTTGTGTCATCTTTTTACCTGCTGTATGTGATGCACTGTTGTTTTATGTTCATTGTTTTTGTAACAAAGATTTACAGTTTGACCTTGGCTGATTTTAAGCAAATTGAAGAAAACCATTTCTATTTAGACGTTTCACTGGCAATCTAAAATAAGTTGTTACTGGCATAGTCATATTAACATATGATGAATAAGTAATAGTATATTATCAATACATAGTTCATATGGCTATGATGACAGGGTCCAACGTCAGAGCTCTAACCCTTCCATAAACCCAAAATTGGTTTGCACTGCACTACATAGCCCTGAGCTGAGTCTATATTATAAAGGTCTTCGCCATTTCATTTGGCACAGGTCTCTTGACCAGTATTTTGTGTTGAGCTTTTAACTTGCTTGTAGGTGATGACGACAGTTCCATAGTTTTTTTCCCATAGAACTTGGCAGATTCATCATCCTCAAATATGTTTTTCATCAGTATAATCTACTGCACTCTTATCTAGTGTCAGACTGCCATTCAAAGCACAAATGCACTTAATTTGCACCTCTATCCAACACTGAATTATACATAGTCTAACCTTATTCCTCAAAGTTAATGTCAGAAAGCCAAGTTATACACAATAACAAAAAAAATCTATTTTTTATGTTTAGAAAGGAGAATAGATTTAGCCATTTTTTTCAGTCAAACTGGTGTCCATGAATCCTAAAATGGATGACATGTGAACCCCAAAGCTTAAATGGTGCCCATCCATGACACCGAGGAGCCCACCAGAGACCGGTCATGACAGGGTCACTTCGCAAGTCTATAATGTCCATTTCAAACTAGTACCTACTCTCTTTACTTTTGCCTGTGGCCTCGTGCTTTGCTGACGTCCCGTTTCAGTGGAGAAAACAATTTCCCATTGAAAATCACGACTGAAAATGAGAAAATTACCTTTGACTTGTGCTTTTGCCAAATAATGAATAAAACGGCTATCATAAATAATTAATACACGGCTATCTATCGTAAATGATATTTTGCCACAAGCAAAAGGAGAGGATAGGAGCGTAGATATTGAAAGGGAGATTGAAGAGTCTCAGAATAAGACTTTATTAAAAAAGCACCAGTAATCTGAGGTGAACAGACTCACCATCACAGACAGACTGAAGCATGTTTCCCTAGGCTGTCCAAGTACTATATCTATTCCACCGATTTTTTATTTTAATAGCCTACACTTCTAATTATTTCTATCCAGTATTTCTATGTCAAGTCATTTGAGGGTTTTTGTCCGAGGCCTTTTCTCCTTTACTTGCTTTATAAAATGTTCTTCTTCTGTGCCTTTAATGAAAACAAAACAAAATAAAAAACTGAAAACTGAACCAGCTTGGTGTCATTGTTTCAGTGTTGGTGGATCCTGGCGGCACTGAGGAGAATTCAAGCATTCAGTAATCTATGCTATACTGTGATGGAATTGTAACACTCAGAAGCTTGATATGGAGTTTGTCTGGTTGCACACACCATTTTATTTGAGAAAAATACAACCCAGAAAATAATGTATCACTCTGTGTTTTAATGAACGTTGAAAAAAGGTTAATATATACAGCCAGATATAGCCTACCGTAACGTGGCCATATGTGGTGTTATCCAGACAGTACTAGCCTGTAGGTTAAAGTTTGCAATGTTTCAACCTCTTCTGAATTAACTTTTGATTACCTCCGCCAAGGAGGTTATGTTTTTGGTCACGTTGGTTTGTCTGTTTGTTTGTCTGATTGTTTGTTTGTCAGTAGGATAACTCAAAAAGTTATGAGATTCGGATGAAACTTCGTGGAGTTGTTGTAAATGACCAAAGGAACAAGTGATTAAATTTTGGTGGTAATCTGGATCTCACCGCTCGGATCCAGAAATTTTGAATTGATTCTTCACCATTGCAGAGTAGTAGTGCAGGTTCAATTGTCCCAAAAATAAGGTTTAGGAACATTTCATATAGATTTTTTCAATTTGTGTTTTTTATCAACTACAGACCCCATAGTCTTCGGATCCACCTGTTTCCAATTTTTTTCTGAAGTGGAAACGCCCAAAATCCAAGATGGCGGATATATGGTCATATTCTAACACAATTGAATGTAATTGAAAGAAACATGTCATATACATTTTTGGAATTGGTGTTTTTTATATTTCTTACACCCCCTGAACAAAAAACAACCTGTTTCCACCCCCGCCCCTTAAGTTTTAGTACCAAAATCCAAGATGGCTGACATGACATGTACAAAGTAGCATAAATTATGTATTTGGTGTTTTAAAGTCTCTAAAGTCGTTGTTTTTTTCTTGTATTTGTAATATTCACGATGGATAAAGGACTGTTCAGTCAGTCATTACATGAACTTCATTCAAAAATTATTCAATCTGTTGTAAAAATTCAACATGACATCAGAAAAGGCATTGAACGGCTCTTTTTATGACCAGATAATGTGTCTTATCCTATTTATTTGTAGGACCCCCTCTGAATACAAAACAACTTGTTTTTATTTTCCCTTTAACTTTCATAAGCAAAATCCAAGATTGCTGACAATATAGCAAAATAAGGACATTTTGGTGTTTTAACCCATTAAGACATGGCGTTATAAATTTGCTGTTACCAGAATGGCAATGACCAAGCCGTAGTGCATTACTAAAGGCCCTGTGTCATGTCATAGTATTGTAGTGCTATGGTAGTTAACTTTCAATGACTATTACAGCATGCCAGAGGAGGTAAGGCGTGCATTAAGGGGCTACGGTCTATTAAGCCATTCTGCAGTATTGTACGACTATTGGTAATATTTTGATAGGCACATAACTGTCATCATTACATGAAATGTTATCAACATTTATCTCATATTTTGCCAAAATTCAACATGGTGTCCAAAAACCCTTGAACTAGCAAATAACCTAGATCTCATCTATATCTGAACTGACCCCTTATCTCAATAGCATAGCAGCAGGTGGAGCCGGTGTGATTTATGACAGGAGTGGAGCCCTCTGTCCATCCTCACGATGCCTCAGTCTTGGAGGTAGAACATCTGAAGTTTGGGGTGACACACCTTAAATGTTGTGCGCAAAGATTGGCTTGCAATTTGCCAGTTGCAAAAAAAGGCCAGTTGCCTCCAACTAAACTCTATAGACTGATCAGGAAGTACAAAAAATCCTATTAATTCATTTCATAGAACTATCCAGAAGAGTGGGCAATAGGACTACCTCATTCCACACATTAATATAGAGAGAATACTCTGTAGCATCATTGACACAGACATGGGCGCCACTAGAGGGGGAAAGATGTTACAGATTCTAAGGGCTCAAGCACTGAAAGCACTGACAGCACTGACAGCACTGACAGGGGCGCTTATGGGGGCCCAAAAATCAAATCTTTTGTGGGGCCCAACATTTCTGGAGGTAGACACAATTTACATTCACACTTGTGCCACCAATACTTCATGATGCCAAAGGTCTTACAAAAGTATGATAGTGTGGCCATTACTAGGGTCATGGGTGTACACTGACTGTCATGCCAAAGAGCCTAGTTCTGTGATCAGTCTGAGAGCATGGCAAGATTGTTGGAATTGGAGGAATGCAGCATCCCAGGCAGAACATTTGGTTTCATAGCCTTCAGATAAGCTGAAGCCGACCCTGAAGCAACTTTGTAGGCCTTGGCCTTGACATAGGCAGCCAAACCAGTGTATATGCAATGCTACTGTACAGGTAGCACTGCATAACAGGTACTGTACATTAATTGATTCATAGTAATTTTTGTTTGAACAATAATTTGGACCTGCACAAAATCTTATGTGCTTAAATTCACAAATGAATTGCTTTATAGACCTGAAAGCATTATGCTAATATTGATTTTGCTATATGAAATGTCGGCCATCTTGGATTTTGTAATGGATTTAGTTTATGTGATGGCTGACTTCAGTCATGCAACAAATATTACCAATAAAAGTCAACAATGGCTGAATAGACTTAAAAAATACTAAATATGCCAATTTTGCCAAATATGATGTCAGCCATCTTGATTTTCCCACTAAAAAACAAGCAAAACATTGGAAACAAGTGGTTTTCTACGAAATGTTGTCCTGGAAATAAAAAAAAAGATTAACTGAAGAAATTCAATCCTTAAAACAGCATTAATGGCGAATGTTCTGTACACAATGGCAGACATCTTGGATTTCCCAGTAAATATTAAGGAAAAAATTGGAAACAGGTGGATTTGTATTCGGGGGGGTCCTAGAAGTAAAAAAAATGCTGAATGGAAAAATCTATATGAAATGTTCCTAAACTTACAACTGAACCTGCACTATAGGGCGAATTTTGACATTTTAGTTTCTAACTCCACAAAAAGAAGGCAGAAAGGCACAGTTTAACAAGTGCTCTAGGCTTCCTTGGCGCACTCTCTGAGTGCTTTTCTAGTTTCTATTATTATTACCGGTATTATGATATTATGATTTAGAAAAAATATATATTATTAGACTATTATTATAATTATTATTATTATTATTATTATTATTATTATTATAGTCTGGGTGTTAATTGCAGTCATTTACATTTTTACATAATGTAGCCTAAAAGTCCATTAAATAAATAACAATAATAAATAATGAATAATGGGCTGATCTGCAAACTGCCATTTGGAGTGGGAGAGAGATGATCACTGCAGGAATCTGTTGTGATGTCACAATGGACCAAAGTTCCAATGGTGATGTCAGAGCATAACAACCTCAAACACTCAGTCATTCTACAGAGCAGCAGACAGCAGCAACTAGAGAGAGAGGTGAGTTCATTTCAGGGGGGGATTTTATTAATTTAATTAATTAACATAGGGGCCTACGTCACCCTTCAGGAGTGGGTTATTGTGGGGGGATGTTTATGAGGGTATTTCTGGGTGTTTATGTTGGGGTGGTGACAATGTGTTGAGATTGGATGATGGTTAAATATGAATGTTGTGAAGGTACAGCAGATGGGCGGGGATTATGGGGTACTAATGATGAGTTTGGGGATTTTGTACTGTGGGAGGGGGGTAGGACTGGGTGATCATGGGCTACAAGAGGTGTGTGTGTGTGTGTGGTGTGTGTGATGGTGGTGTGTGTGTGCGGGAGGGGGGGTAGGGGGGGTTAGAATGCAGTATTAAGTGTGTTAAAAGGTGAGCAAAAGTGAGTCCAGCTTATCTCTAATTAATTGTATCAAATTGTTACAGTAGTAATACAATACAATAGTATTGTTACAATAGTACACTATGTGAGATTTTTAGTTGTTTATTTCCAGAATCCATGCTACCCATTCCGTAATGTTACCTTTTTCATGAATACTACCACCACCATCAAATTCAAAGTAGGCCTATGCATTATGACTGGAAAATTGCACTTTTCATACATGAAAAGTGGGATCTTCTCCATGGTCCGCCATTTTTAATGTCCAGAAATAGCCATTTTTAGCAGCAAAAATGACTGTACTTGGGCCATACTAGAAAATGTTTGTTTATTACTCAGTAAACTTTCATGAAAATATCAAATTTGGCAAAAGGCAACCCAGTTTCAATGAGCAGCATAGTTGCAGTACCTTTTTTGACCATTTCCTGCACAGTGAATACATCTAATGGATCTCATTGAAAGATAGTGTTGCCATGGATACATGACATCACAATGGTATTGCTATCACAACACAAAAATGTAATTTTTACTGTGCCACACAGAATACTGTAATCATAAAAAGAAGATCCTCTTGTCATCAGAAGAACATGACATCATAATGGAAATATCTTGTGATGGCTGTTGTTAAATCCAAATGAACGAATGATACACGGATTCCAATGCAGTCCATTCAGGTAGAATGTATGGATGGATTAGAATCAGGGTTCAGGTTGAAGATAGCCTGTCAATCTTTGGAATAGGATAATAGCCTACACATTTTGAAGGTGCACTGTGTAAGATTGTGGCCAGAATAGGTATTGCATCTGTGCTTCTCATTGAAATTGTGCTGCTAACTAAGTAATAATCTAGTATTTACTAGTATGACCAAAGTACAGTAAATTTTGCAGCTAAAAATGTCTTATTTCTGGAAATTCAAAATGGCGGACAATGGAGAAGATCCCTCTTTTCATGTAGGCCTATATGAAAAGTGCAATTTTCACTGCCATGTTGAATAATTACAATTTGATGGTGGAGATTATTTGCTCGAGTATTTGTCAAAAAGGTCACATTTGTGAATGGGCGGCATGGATTCTGGAAATGAACTACTAAAAATATTACACATTGCACCTTTAAAGGTACACTGTGCAGGAAATGGTCAAAAAAGGTACTGCAACTATGCTGTTCATTGAAACAGTTGCCTATTGGAAAATTTAATCTTTTCATGAAAGTTTACTAAATAATAAACTAAATGAAAAAAAATAAAGGGCAGGAAACTGTGGCACTCCGGTGTCTTATTTTTTACTTTTTTCAAAGGCAAATAGACTGCCCAACGTTTTTTGACCTACACGGTCTTTGTCAGGGTGTTAGGCCTACTGTTACTGTTAGAGCACCCGTGTAAAAAGGTCTGGATCCACGCAGCACTTTTTTTTAAAATAATAAACTAATATTTTAGAGTATGGCCCAAGTGCAGTCATTTTTGCAGCTAAAAATGTCTATTTCTGGAAATTCAAAATGGCGGACCATAGGGAAGATCCCCCTTTTCATGTATGAAAAGTGACATTTTTCCAGCCATAATGAATACTTTGAATTTGATTATGGTGGTAAGTATTCATGAAAAAGGTAACATTAGTGAATGGGTAGCATTAATTCTGGAAATAAACAACTAAAAATCAAACACAGTGTACCTTTGAATAATGCTATGCCACGATGTAGACATGCAAAACCAAAGACTTAGTTAAGTTTTCCCTTTCTCAACAGAAATGCACTGTAGCAAGCTATTAAAAAATATTCAGGAGGAGGCACATCATGAAGAGAGGCGTTAGCGTGGCGGGGGACCGGGACACTCTAAGTGTTGCCACCCAGCTGTCCCAGGGCCAGTCCTGCCCCCCCTCAAGACAGGACACATTGCCACGGTGAGTAATTTATTATTCTGCTGTCTGTATTAGAATTTGGAAACACTTTGGTTAAAGAGATGCAGTGGGCAACAAAAATATCAGAGAATTCTCCATCTGCACATTTGTCCAATAATCAAAATTGTAAAGGCGGACGTTTCTCGGTTCATCAAATCTAGTGTAGCAGAAATGTGCACTTACGTAAACAAGTTGATAAGCAGACAAATGTCTGCCTTTAGAATTTTGGCGAGGGGAAAAATGTCCTGATGGACAACTGTTCAAATGCCGAGCTATGCAGACATATTCTATACCTTCTTTATTTTCACAATAAAAGGTCCTCTTTGGATATGGCCAGTTGCAGTTCCACAAATACTGAGATGGAGAGGAGTGTTGAACTAGAGAAAAAAGAACAGAAGGAACTTGGAAATGGCCTCAATAACAAACAGGAACATGAACTGGAAGAAATAAAACAAAAATTGATGGCAGTGGAAAAAGAAGTAGCAACACTTAAAAAAGCCTTAATGGAAGTGGCAAAAGGATTGGAGCAACAAAAGAAAAATGAGAAACAAGATTTGAAGGTTCAGGAAGAGGACATGCATAAACTGCAAACAGAACAGATGATGCATGAAAAGCTCATGGAGCACAAAACAAACTTGACAGAGCAGGAGAAGAAACTAAATGAAGAGAAGGAACTAGAACTGAAGGAATGTGAACCGAAACAACCGACCAAACAGGAAACAGAAACAAACGTAACGAGAGAAAAGCTGGTGGAGCAAAAAACACACTCAAAGGAATTGAAGGAAAAAGAGAGAGAATTTATGGGAGAAGAAAAACAACTGGTGGAGAATGGAAGAGAACCAAGGGTACAAGGAAAAGGACACATCAATGAAGAAAATGAAATGTTAGAAGAGGAACAAGAATGGGAAGGAAATATTGAGGAGGACACTGAAAGGCAGGAGATTGAGCAGGACAGAACAAGTGAGAACGAAGGTGAGAGTGAGATGGCCAGTGAATCAAACACTGACACTGTGGTTCCGACAGTCAAAGCAGAGCAGAGAGAGAGACTGGAATGGCTTATAGGAGAACTCGAAAAGTGCGAGCAATGGCAGGACATGCAGACCAGGTTCATGGACATTCTGAAGCTGAAAATGTACATGCTCTTACATAAACTGGACGGAAATGATGGAAACGCAGAGGAGATAGAGAGGATGGAAGAGGATATGTCAGAAAAGATGGCAGAGATGGAGAGATTGAGAAAGGATACAATGCAAAGAGCGCAGGGCCAAAACACAGAAAACATTGCAGGACCTAGGATAGCTGTCCAGATAGGTCATGAAACACAGCGTGAGACACCAGAGATGGATGTGGAGAGAGATGAGTCTGAGTGTCTGAGAGCTGTGACAGATCAAAATGGTCAGCACAGTGAGGAAACGTCAGAAGAAATAAACAGCGCCTCTGCAGAGAAGAGGATAGAGGCTATGACAGACATGCTACAGTTGTCTGACTGTGCCGTAGAGGAACAGCAAAGGAAAAAGGACACCATAAAACCACAGGGGCAAGGCATAGGGACAGACAATATTACACCATTGACAATGTGTATCCAGAAAGACAACAAGAAACAGCCTGAGGCGGCATCAGAGGTGAAGGTGGACAGATATGATGAGCCTGGGCCATCAGACGTAGAGGTGGACAGATATGAGGAGCCTGAGGTAGGCCTACTTGGAGGTGAGACAGAGCACAGTGCTCAGGGTTGTGGAGAAAAGACAGGTGAATTGGACTGCACCACTACAAAGATGAGGGGGGAAGCTGTGACGGAGAGGACACGAGTTGCAGAACAGACTTTAGTCCAACAGCAAAGAAAGATATGGGTCCTGGAACAAGTGACAGCAGAGCTGACTAGTAAGTGCACAGTGATGGAAATAGAGAGAGCGAAACAAGACCTGAGGATTAGCCAACTGGAGAGTTTAGCAGCACAGATGATGAACACAATCGCAGAGATGGAGAATCGCGATGAAGCAGAACAAAGCAGAGAGGAGAAGGGGAACGCAGAGAAGTTGGATAGAATAACAGAAGATGCTGATGTCCATGTAAGACAAGACAATGAAAAACCAGCAATACTGGCGTCGTCTGAAAAAGTGACAGCTCTTGGAGAAGGAATGTGCGGACGAAATGACTTAGAGAAAACAAAGTGGACCTGTTTGGACGGTGATGTCTTGGAATTTTTCCGTCAGAGAGAGGAGGAGAGACACAGACGAGAAAATGGATACAAAAAGCCCAGGATGAGCTTGGACAGAGAGATGACCCTTCATAGGGAGGCAAGGAGAAGAGAAAGGGATGCGAAAATGAAAGCAGCAGAAAAGACAAAAACACACAATGAGACAATGATGATGACACGTGAACCAACGTCATGGAATAACTGGTCGGACTCAGAAGACACAGAGTTCCTGAAAAAGAGAGATTTGCTGAGGGCACTACGAGAGATGGACGCTTCAAGAACCAAAGAAGATGAAAATGAGAGAGAGATGACAACAGCTCATTGCAGTAACGCAATACATGCAGAGAGCGAAGGTGGACTTAGGTCTCTGAAAACAGAGGAGGAAAAAATGAGGAAAAAAATGCAAATGGCTAGAAGACGAGAGAATTACAGAAATTTCATGAGGGAAACGACAAAAAACACCCTGCTGAATTTGGAGATCCTCCGCAGGAGAGAACTGGACAGCAGAGCCATGGCGACTGCTAGATCGGGAAACTTCAGGCCTCATGAACATCTGATGGATAACAACAACGCAGAAAGGGTGGGACACAGCTGCACTGGCAGTGCTCAAAGCTGTAGGTCCAAAGCGAATCACCTGTATACAGGCATGGTAGGAACGGGGCACAGCGGCTATGGGGGTGCGGGAAGCTATATGCACAAAGAGAATCAAGGACCTAGGATAGCTGTCCAGATAGGTCATGAAACACAGCGTGAGACACCAGAGATGAATGTGGAGAGAGATGAGTCTGAGTGTCTGAGAGCTGTGACAGACCAAAATGGTCAGCACAGTGAGGAAACGTCTGAAAAAATAAACAGCGCCTCTGCAGAGAGGAGGGTAGAGGCCGTGACATACATACAGGTGTCTGACTGTGCCGTAGAGGAACATCAAAGGAATGAGGAAACCATGCTAAAACCTCAGGGGCAAGGCATAGGGACAGACAATATTACACCATCGAGAATGTGTATCCAGAAAGACAACAAGAAACAGCCTGAGGCAGCATCAGACGTGGAGGTCAACAGATATGATGAGCCTGGGCCATCAGATGTAGAGGTGGACAGATATGAGGAGCCTGAGGTAGGCCTACTTGGAGGTGAGACAGAGCACAGTGCTCAGGGTTGTGGAGAAAAGACAGGTGAATTGGACTGCACCACTACAAAGATGAGGGGGGAAGCTGTGAAGGAGAGGCCACGAGTGGCAGAACAGACTTTAGACCAACAGCAAAGAAAGATATGGGTCCTGGAACGAGTGACAGCAGAGCTGACTAGTAAGTGCACAGTGATGGAAATAGAGAGAGCGAAACAAGACCTGAGGATTAGCCAACTGGAGAGTTTAGCAGCACAGATGATGAACACAATTGCAGAGATGGAGAATCGCGATGAAGCAGAACAAAGCAGAGAGGAGAAGGGGAACGAAGAGAAGATGGATAGAACAACAGAAGATGCTGATGTCCATGTAAGACAAGACAATGAAAAAACAGCAATACTGGCGTCGTCTGAAAAAGTGACAGCTCTTACAGAAGAAATGTGTGAACGAAATGACATCGAGAAAACAAAATGGTCCTGTTTGGACGGTGATGACTTGGAATTTGTCCATCAGAGACAGGAGGAGAGACACAGACGAGAAAATGGATACAAAAAATCCTTGATGAGCTTGGACAGAAAGATCACCGTTCATAGGGAGGCAAGGAGAAGAGAGAGGGACGCTATGGAAGCAGCAGAAAAGACAAAAACACACAATGAGACAATGATGATGACACATGAGCCAACGTCATGGAATAACTGGTCGGACTCAGAAGACACAGAGTTCCTGAAAAAGAGAGATTTGCTGAGGGCACAACGAGAGATGGACGCTTCAAGAACCAAAGAAGATGAACATGAGAGAGAGATGACAACAGCTCATTGCAGTAACGCAATACGAACAGAGAGCAAAGGTGGACTTATGTCTCTGAAAACAGAGGAGGAAAAAATGAGGAAAAAAATGCAAATGGCTAGAAGACGAGAGAATTACAGAAATTTCATGAGGGAAACGACAAAAAACACCCTGCTGAACTTGGAGATCCTCCGCCTGAGAGAGATGGACAGCAGAGCCATGGCGACTGCTAGATCGGGAAACTTCAGGCCTCATGAACATCTGATGGATAACAACAGAGAAAGAGGGGGACCCAGCTGCACTGTTAGCACTCGAAAATGTAGGTCCAAAGCGAAACACCTGTATACAGGCATGGAAGGAGCCGGGCACAGCGCCTATGGGGGTGCAGGAAGCTATATGCACAAGGAGAATCACCGGTATACAGGCATGGAAAGAGCAGGGCACAGCGCCTATGAGAATGCAGGAAGTTACATGCACAAAGAGAATCAAGCATATACAGGCATGGAAAGAGCGGGGCACAGCGCCTACGGTAGTGTGGGCCACTCAAGGCCTAGAGGCTACGTCGACATGGCGACAGCAACAGAAGGAGAGAGACACAGTGACCCACAGCCTGATGGTTCCCAGGGACAGAAGCAAACAAAGAGAGGGAATTCTGTGCTGAGGTGGCTCAAGAAAAGATTGAAGAACCAAAGAGGACAAAAACGAGAGAGAGATGACAACAGCTCATTGCAGTAACGCAATACATGCAGAGAGCAAAGGTGGACAAATGTCTCAGAAAACAGAGAAGGAAAAAAATGATAAAAAAAGATGCAAGTGGCTAGGACACGAGAGAATCAGAGAAAAGTGATGATGGAAACGACAAAAACACCCTGCTGAACTTGGAGATCCTCCGCCGGAGAGAGCTGGTCAGCAGAGCCATGGCGACCATTAGATCGGGAAACTTCAGGCCTTATGAACATCAGATGGATAACAACAACACAGAAAGGGTGGGACACAGCTGCACTGGGGACACTGGAAGCTGTAGGTCCAAAGCGAATCACCTGCATACAGGCACGGAAAGAGGAGGCCATAGTGCCAATGTGGGTGCGGGAAGTGACATGCATAAAGAGAATCACCTGTATACAGGCATGGAAAGAGTGGGGCACAGCGCCTATGGGAATGTGGGAAGCTGTTGGTCCAAAGAGGATCACCTGTATACAGGCATGGAAAGAGGAGGCCATAGTGCCAGTGGTGGTGCAAGAAGCTACATGCACAAAGAGAGTCACCTGAGGATAGGCATGGCAAGAGCGCAGCACAGCGCCTATGGGGAATGCGGAAAACTACATGTACAAAGAGAATCACCTGTATACAGGCATGGAAAGAGCGGGGCACAGCACCTACGGTAGTGTGGGACACTCAAGGCCTAAAGGCTACGACATGGTGACAGCAACAGAAGGAGAGGGACACAGTGACCCACAGCCTGATGGCTCAGACAGAGGCAAACAGAGAAAATTCTGTGCTGAGGAAGCTTATGAAAAGATTTGGATTCGAGAGCGGAAAATGAGGACCAACATGTGCAACAAAAATACTGAAAAATAGCAATTATGTATTTTTGAATATCAAATGTATTGTGGTTTATTCTTCCCACATGGTAAAACAAACAAAAACAACAACAAAAATAAGTTCAAGCAAATAAAGTAAATTCAGCATCAAAACTCACTTAGTGGTTTTTTTCCGTCCAAAATAAGTCATTGTTTATTATTATTATTTAGCATAGGTACTGTTGTACTGGTCCTAGACACAGTGTCGGATTTATTACCATACATTATGTTACCATACATTTAGCACTACATTACATTACACTTAGCTCTTTCATCCAAAGCGACTTACAGTCATCTGCAGGGTAGGCCTATTGGTTACAGTCTCTGGAGCAATGTGTTAATTGCCTTTCCCAAGGGCACCTCAGCCATGGATGGATGAAGGTGTAAGAAGAGGTAAGAGTGGGATTCAAACCTGCAACCCTCTGATACAACCATAGGCAACAGCTACACCATTCAGCATTGCATTTAAAGGTGGGGTTGCAGGTTTACCAACGTTCTTAATAATTTGATCATGACATCATGTTGGGGACTCCCATAGATATCATGGAAGTCCCTATGGGAGTCCCCAACATGATGTTATAATCAAATTATTAAGAATGTTGGTAAACCTGCAACCCTTTTAAGTAAATACAGTGGTAGGCCTGGCCTACCATACATCTCAAACCCAATGTTGTTATCTGTCCACCATGTAGAAGTAAAAAAGGCTTGGTCACTGGCTGTTATTCCTCCTTCACCATACATTTCCTGTCATTATGACTCCTGAAAGGGGAGTGGCACTTTAACCTTTTGATAAAATTAGAATTCAAAATTGGAATAAATTTGATCATAACTCCTTACACCTTAATTCATGCCTGAGTGCCCAGCAGAGGTGGAAGAAGTACTGAAGTTGTGTACTTAAGTAAAAGTAGAAGTACCCTGCGAAAAAATTACTCAAGTGAAAGTAAAAGTTGTTTCCCAAAAACGTACTTAAGTAAAAGTCCTAAGTACTAACTTTTAAATGTACTTTTCAGTACAAAAGTACAAGTAGGCCTACTCACGCAATGGCTGTCTTTCTCCATGTCTACCTACTTGATCCAATAGGAAAAAGTGTCTGCAACGGTTTTCGGTTCTATTTGAACATGACTATGGAGTCCTGTTAATGTTTTTAAAAGTATATTTTCTGTCTGGGTGTCAATTTGGAAGAGGGGCTTGGTCCCGCCTCCCTGCCCGCAGCTGAGGCTACTGAAATATCCACGAAACACAACAGGAAAACCTAGGATAAATGTAACTAGTAACAAAGTCTTCTCCTAGACATGTAAGGAGTAGAAAGTACAAGTAATTGTCAAAAAATGTAATTGAGTAAAAGTAAAAGTCTGCATTTTTATTTTTACTCAAGTAAGTACAAATTCCAGAAAAAACTACTTAAGTACAGTAACGAAGTAAAAATACTTAGTTACGTTCCACCTCTGGTGCCCAGACCAAAGACTCTGGGAGTCAGGGAGACTGAGACTGCTGCAATACAACCCAGGGGTGCATTTCTCGAAAGCGTAGTTGTTAACTACGGTAGCTACTTTGTTGGTCACAATGCAATTTCCCATTGGCAACTACCCAGGTTGCTAACTGCTAACAACTACGCTTCCGAGGAATGCACCCCAGAACATTAAAACAGAAATAGAGTAAATCCTTTTGGAAAGCTGTGAGAGATTTGCCTGATTATCATCGACTTTCAAATCTCATACCGAAATGTTGGTCTGACCAAGAAGATAAAGAATAATGTTTCCCAAATGGCCTGGTTAACCTGCCTCCCTCAGTTTGCTACTGGTCGAGGCCAGAAAAGGCTGTGCCGAAGTATAAACGAAACATTTTCTTAGTCCCAATAGAACGTCTCTGCTTAAACCATGTCACTGTCATTGTTCCTGGCCTGACTAGAAGCAACGCCGAATATAGCAAGGCATTTGCCTCTGGGCCCAGGGCCCTTTCGTATTGGTGGTGGGGGACCCTATCTGAGCTTTGCCCCGGGGCCATGTGTGCAGTAAGTTATGACCAGGCATGTTTTACGTTTGCAACACACAAATTTACACTGATGACACAACAGAGGACAGTAGCCTACAATTCACTAAATACTGTATGTGGGTATGTTGATGCCGTGATGCAATGACACAAGACCAATCAATAGCAGTAAGTTAATCATTTGGTGACGACTGGCGCAACATCACCAGCCTGTTGACATAGCAGTGTGTGGAGTGCAGGCCAGTAGCCAGGACTGTATTGGGGCCAAAAAAGGCTCGGACTGTCGTATGTGGGAAAGTCTGAAAGAAAATACAAAAAAACCCAACAGCGTTGACTCCTGAGGATTGTTGGCCCACCTGAGAAATTCACTGAATGCCAGATTACCAGTCCATTTCCTGCCAGTAGGACTTGTGTGTAGAGGAGAGCAGTGGCACTTCAGTGTAGAGACACAACCGTGTCTGCGCCCTAGGCGACGGCCTGGCCCGCCTTTGCCTAAAACTGGCCATGTTTGCAGCTACAAATGTCTTATGTGTGGAAATCCAAAATGGTGGACATGGAGATGATCCCCCCTTTTCATATACAAACGTTTGTAGAAAAAGTGCAATTTTCCCAGTCATAATAAATACTTACAAGTTGATGGTGGTGGCATGTATTTGTGAAAAAAGGTAACATTTGTGAATGTACAGCATTCATTCCGGAAATAAACTACTAAAAATATTACAATTGATCAGTGGTTTATGCTTCACACATTTTTCTTAGTTACAGAGAGCCATCATTCAATTGGGATTGGGGTTAGACACAAGAAAAAATAAAGCACAAATAGTGTAAGAGTGTAAAAACGTTTAAAGCCTTATGATGAACTTAAAGGGGTGAGAGGGAGACTATTCAGTACAGACTCCCATGACAATGTATTCCAGTCTTCCTGCATCTCCTGATGCTCCTTCTGTTGGACAGAAAGCTATCATCCAATGTATAGATATATGGTTATCAATATATAGTTATCACCCAATGCATATATATATAGTTATCAATATATAGTGTCATCCAATATAATAGAGGACATAACTTTCTGTCCAACAGCAGGAACGCCAAAAGATGCCGGACGACTATCCTACTGCAATTACTTGCATGTGTTGTTTGTGTACTGTACATTGATATTCACATTTCTGTCTACCAATGCAAGCATCTTTGTTCTTTGTTTTGTTTGTGTCTTTGCTGTGTGCAGTGATGTCTTTTTTCCCTTATGTATCACAATCAGGGCTGGACTGGGACCGAAAACTGGCCTGTGTATTTTTGATGATGGGCCGATTTCGGATACAGCATATCCAAATTGGTTCAGCCCCATATTGATAAAAATCCGCATCTGCCATCAAAAAAGGACTTGTCATTCTGATGGCACTGAGACCTTCAATGACACATCTATCTCTGAAAAGTGTACTCGACGTGGGCACAAGCATCAAGGGAAAGCGTAATCGACAATTCAACTGACAAGAGACCCAGGTGAAATGGGTAGGCCTATATGAAGAGTGTATGTGAAGAGGGATGTGAATAGTGGGAATATTTAAATCACCTTTGGATTAAAGAATTGAAATAGAATTAATTTAAATGTGGTATTTTATGTACATTTTTATAAAAATGTTTAGATTTAGTAGTTTATTTCCGAGAAACATTGAGATTTTGGGTGGGGGAAACGCCGCTAATTAATCGTAAGTCGATCGATAAGACTATCAACTAATGATTAATGAATTCATCGATAATTTGCATCCCTAAGTTGAGTATTTTCAGCAAATAGTGAATAGGTCCTTCGGTGATCCCATCTGCACTAAGAGGCTACAGAATCTCAAAATCTTAGAGATGTTCTCCAGCTTCATATAGGCTAGAATATCATATAAAAGTCTCCAAAAATAAATATTTTACATAATTTATTGGTAAAGAAACTTTGGAAATTGCACACCTACAAAATAAATGTGTAAGATATTCACACTTTTTTCCGGATCTACTGTAGTTAAGGTGGTAGGTGTTTGTTGTCGTAACTAATTATATGTATGCATGCTGACATTCAGATTTCCTGTTATCTTAGTGCAGCAAGTTTGTGGGTGTCCTGTATCGTGTACAGAAGCACAATTCGGTGTAAAAGGGGAAAATTACCACAACACCTTACAGCTTCGTTGGAAAGCACGAGGGGCATGGGGAAGGCGTAGGGGTAGGGGTAGAGATTAGTAATGGGAAAGGCCCTTACAGTTGTTTAGAAACTATATAGGGGATTATTAAAGTCCCTCCCTGAAGCAATGTGGAATAAGGTGCAAGGGTACTTCAGCCAAGGATAGAGGTGTAGGGAAATGTAAGGGTGCGATTTGAGCCGGCAACCCTCTGATCTTATGACCACCACCCTAACCATTAGGGCGCGGCTGCCCCACACATACCCTGGAGCAATGTGAGGGTTAGGTGCCTTGCTCAAGGGACACTTCAGCCATCACCTGCTGCATTTGAACCTGCAATGGTCTGATCTAATGGTCATCTATTCTGCACAGTAGGGTCACGGCTACCCCCAATAAAGCACAGTTAGGCCCTCCGCACATCGATTCCGACAGCACAGCGGAGCACTTTCGATTCCGACACAATTTTGACCCCCGCACACAATTTCACCACAGCATGGATAGTCAATGGGTGGCTCAGACAAAATAGAGTTTGTCCCTAATCGCCAGCCGATGTCCACGGACATTGTCGCCGGTGTGCGGGGTTGTATTGAAAACAATGGAATCGAACTTTTGCAGAGCAGTGCTCTGCACTTTGTCGGAGCCGATGTGTGGAGACCCTTTCTCAACAGCTTCAGCATGTTTAGATATGCACAGTGAACACAACACAACCACTTGTTCCGCACCTAGGCAAAAGCCAAGTGTAAACTGGGCAAAAAAACCTGGTATGATCAATCATTTACAAAGCAAAATATTACATGTATCTCTAATGGGCAGTCATGGGTGAGCGGTTAGGGCAGACGTGGGCAAACTCAGGCCCGGGGGCCACATGCGGCCCGCTCAGCCATTTCATGCGGCCCTCAGAGCCTTTCCAAGAAAAAAAATGCAGATTCATATGGTCACTCATTCTTAAATTGGCTACCTAAAACCAGGGTCTTGGAAACCTAAGATTACTAAATTCTACTTCTAGATACAATTAGCAGGAATGGCATAAACTGACAATGGTATATTATGTTGGCGTACACCATTTCTTATTATTGGCACGGGCAAGTTGCCTATGAGATCCAGCCCCCTTGGTCAACTCTCTAAACCCAATGCGGCCCTTGGGCCAAAATAATTGCCCACCCCTGGATTAGGGCATCAGACTTGCATCCCAGAGGTTGCCGGTTCGACTCCCGACCCGCCAGGTTGGTGGGGGGAGTAATCAACCAGTGCTCTCCCCCATCCTCCTCCATGACTGAGGTACCCTGAGCATGGTACCGTCCCACCGCACTGCTCCCCATGGGGCGCCACTGAGGGCTGTCCCCTTGCACGGGTGAGGCATAAATGCAATTTCGTTGTGTGCAGTGTGCAGTGTTCACTTCTGTGCTGTGGAGTGCTGTGTCACAATGACAATGGGAGTTGGAGTTTCCCAATGGGCTTTCACTTTAATTAATCTATATAATTTTGTAAGTCAATGTTTTTGGCTTGTGATGGGCAAAGTAAAATGAGTGTAAAATCTGGTTCATTTCAACAACCAATACGTGGAGTAGCTGTGACAGCTGATTTTTTTCCTTATGTCCTCTTTATAATAATAATAATAATAATAATAATAATAATAATAATAATAATCATCATCATCATTATCATCATCATCATCATAATAATAATAATAATAACCATCATATTAAATACATAATATTAATAACACACACAATGCACACACACTCAGACTCACACTCACACTCACACACACACACACACACACACACACACACACACACACACACACACACACACACACACACACACACACACACACACACACACACACACACACCTTTGAGGAGAGGATGATGGCTATGAGGCCGAGAGGAGGACAGAGGGCGAAGCTGATGGCGGACCAGGCCGTGTAGCTGGGGGTGCTGATGGTACTCATGCTGTCTGGACAAGCTCTTGGAACAAGAGGAAAAGATGCGCGCGTGTGTTTGTGTGTATTTCCAAGTGTGTGTGTGTGTGTGTGTGTGTGTGTGTGTGTGTGTGTGTGTGAGAGAGAGAGAGAGAGAGAGTGCAAACACTCTGAGGCTTATAAAAGAAGTGAAGGGGAAAATGGGAGGGGATTGTCGTTTTTAAAATGACAGCTTGAAACAGGAAAGCCGTCACGTCACACACCTATTGTGGTGCGAAGCCCTTTCCTCTCCTCAGAAGCAGGTTTGAAGGACTTCCTCCCAAGTCATTTGATATGAAATTTCAAAGCCCTCTTCTACTTACTCTGTTAACGCTGTGATGCTATATAGCCCACAGCTTTATCCTAACAAGAGCATTATCAGTATTGGACTACCCTATATGGTGACAAGATGTGCACTGCATGTTGCGGAGAAAATCATATGTTTTAGGCCTATATCACTCTGCCTGGGGGGCATTTAATAATGAAAATAAAAAAACAGACTTTAAAATTGCCCTTTCAGTGTTGCTGCTTTTAATTTGGTGCCCCCTGTGTCTAGTGTTGTCATTGACCTGCTTCTTGTGTCTTACAGTAAACTTATTTGAGTTTTGTGTGCTTGTCTATTGTCTTGGCTACTTGGAGGCATTGTCGTTTTTTTTAAATGTTATATACAATAGTAGTCCTACCTGGGTGACTAATGTCATTGTTGCATTATTTGATTTTGGTAGCCTACTTGGTTGTGCCCATTGTTTTTAGTCTATGTTTTGTGGTTGCTTGTCTGTCTTTTATGCATGTTCCAGCAGGACTCTGGAGGAAGAGCCAGTGTAATGCAAAAAGGGCCTCTGGTAAATCTCAGGTGAAATAAAATAGATAAAGTAAATAACAGAAATATAGGCCGATGCATCCACTTAAACAAACAACTGCCAACTGGCTAGTATTTTCGTGTGCCTAGTCTACTTTGTCTACTTTGTTTACAATGCTTGCGCATAGGCCTTCTGTAGGACCTCTCAATTGTGGCAATACCATCAACCATCATGCCATCTAAATAGATTCAATGACAGAAACATTATTCAAATTCTCACCATTACATTCAAAGGCAAAAAACAGTTGATGAAAAGTGTCAAAGATTTAAAAAAAAGTAGGCCTAGTTGAAAATAGTCAGAACTCCTTGAAGAAGTCCTTGAAGATAATGGACAGAAAGGTTAGATTAAGGTTAGAAATTGTTAGAGAGAACCAACGGAGGGGGGCACTGTTGCACTTCCAATGAATTGGCCCCACCCCATTAAGGCAGCTACGGTAGGTGGCAAAAACTGTGATGCCCTCTTGCCTCTATGGGCTAAAAAAACACAAACCAGCACCACAAACCCTAATTTGATTGGTTGATAACACAACAAAGCAGCTCATGTTCCTGCATGGTCTAATGATGTTGCCATTCAGTGCAATTCACTGGTGCAATTCTTTCTTGAAACCACATTTCATAGATGCACGAGCGGTAAGGCAAGAAATCACGTTAAAAAGCTTAACTTGACACCTGTTCTTTATCACATGTTATCTGGGGTAATATACACATTTATTAAAATGCAGGGAAATCTCTCCACGACGGATAGAATACTTGCGCCTGTCCATTCTTTCTACTTTCTCGCGCATGCGTGCGCTTCCTGTTCATCACTATGGTTACAACTCGGCGACGCACTGTTTGCGCTGCAGTACAACAGGCAGCCGACTAGCCTGTACGTAGCTCGTCTGCAATAAAGTATTTATCTATTTATCTGTTCACAAAAAAACAGACATTCATCCATAATGGAAGACAAGGAAGACTTTGATAATTTCCTGAAGAACGTGGATGAGATAAGTACGTCGCAGACTCCATAATGATGTTTCAGTGTACAGAACAAGCAAAACAGCATGCCAGTGTTGAGTACAAAGTGCAGGTGTTGTTATGTTATAAGTTAACACTGTATTGATGTGAAGGTTACATGATTTTGTGGACAGTTGTGTACGCAATCTGGCCAAAGAAACACTTTCTCTCACACAAAAGCACAAGACCTGACATGACCGCATTGAACCCACTGAGATGGTTTAAAAATGTGCATCTTTTCTTTGCTGTTCATGTGCTCCAATGATTCATTATGTTCATGTGCACCTGCACCACCACCACTCATCAAAATTTAGTCAGATCACAGGGGACTTGTCAGGAAAAGCTTATGCTGCCACAATAAAATATGGTGTTACGGCAGTTTTCAGCTTGCAGCTCATATTACCAAGTCCCAGAAGTAATCAAAGATGCTCCTACTGTTGACAGTAAGTTACTTTCCAATGTGTTTTGTTGTTTACTGTCAGCAATTCATTTGATTAGTCTAATTTTTAGACTGCCTTGTCTCAAAACTTGGAGCAAGTGTGTGTGTGTGTGTGTGTGTGTGTGTGTGTGTGTGTGTGTGTGTGTGTGTGTGTGTGAGAGAGAGATAGAGAGAGAGGGAGGGAGAGGGAGGGAGAGAGAGCGAGCTCAAGCATGTGTTGTAAGCCTACGCCTGCATTTGCAACATGTCTTTGATTGACTATTAAAGTGTGTTTATATGTGGGCTCTCTGCTTGTAGGCAAGATGGTCAAAGACATGTCATCGGCCGACACCAGTACTCAGGTGAAAGCAATGGAGCGCGCTGACAGCTGGCTGGGGGCTGCTAAGCTGACGGACTCCAAGCAGCAGAAGGGAGCCATCAACCGGACAGTAATTAACACAGCCCCCTCAGCTACCGTCACCGCACCACTGACAAGCGCCTCGGCCCCGGTAAAGTCACGTCACGGATATCTTTTTCTATATACCCCCTCACGCCTGACACAGTAAACAATATCGTATATGTCAGCACAATATTCTGTCTCCCTAGGGGGAATACTAACAAGGCAGTAGGTGAGATACTATCAGCCAATCAGCTGCACAAAGTGCATTTCATTCAAAGTGCATTTCATTTCATCTCTTTCTCTCTCTTTCTCTCTCTCTCTCTCTCTCTCTCTCTCTCTCTCTCTCTCTCTCTCTCTCTCTCTCTCTCTCGTTTTCTCTCTCTCTCTCTCTCCCCCTCTCATTCTTTTTTGTTTGTTTTGACTGTTATCTTTGGCAATTACTGTGACATTGTGTCAGATTGTAGAACAAATGAAATCGTTTCCTCCCCTACTCCGCTGAAAGTTCTCATACTGTCAGACAGTAATTTACACACCACACATAGCACATTGCACAGCCTCCAGAAAAGAATATTTTTTAATCTCTTCCGCTACAATTGTACTAACTTTTTACTATGCTATTCTGCTACAGCAGTAGGCTATATAGTACTCTCTGGCTTGTTCATTTTGTTAGAGATTTATTGAAAGCTGCAGACAGGAACTTACATAACCCTGCATTCAAAGTAAGTGTTGTTTTGTTGTTGTTGTTGTTGTTTTTGTTTTTAGGGTCTCTCTGGTGATCCAGGAGCCAGCCAAGGTACAGTAGTGCTATGCAACATACACACCTATTGTCACCTGAAATGAGATGAATAGACACTGCAGCCAAAGTCCTTTCTCCAGTATAAAGTGTCTCTGCAGTCCATACTGTATACAATGTCCTCCTGCATGCTAAAGATGGTGTGGATGTCCTACATCCTACATACCGTATGCTATTAGAAGGATGTCCACTAGCGCACGTATGACTTCTAATGTAAACGCTTAGTGTACTTACTGATTTATTTCTATAAATAAATATGACATGACTTCACTTGACTTTTTAGACATGATTCAAAGAGGATTTGAGAGCACTCGACACTTTACATGTGACATCCTACAAATATACAGTAGTAGTGTCTCTAATGTAATTTTAGTGCTTATTGCATGTACTGTATGATTATGTCATGCATGTGTAACATAATGGGATATGTGCCTTTAAACCGCATCATAACTGCCGTGCGTTCGTGCGCCATGTGATCAGCGCACACCAATTGGCAGTGCTTGGCACTCTTTAAATAGTTGGCACAGCCCTCTCGGAGAGGAGGTGGCAGATTTGTGTGTGCTCTTGTGGCGATTGTGCCCTTGTTGGGTTTGGTGCCGCTGGTCGGGTCGACTCCGTGCAGGGCCCCACTTCACGGGAGAGGGATTCCGTGGGGCAGGCTATTGTCTGTTCCGGAGGTGCGACTGCAGAGCGGTTACTAACTGTCTACTTTCCCGGCGCTCTGTATTTGGTATGTAGCCGTCGCCTCTGTCCTACATCGCACTCATAGATTTTAATTACAGAAGTGCTCACTATGGCTGTCACTGTCGCGTTATAGGAGCAGGTGTTGTGCGCCGTCGCCTTGTGGTTACGAAGACAAGCGTCGTTTTCTGCACTGTTGTGGTAGGTCACCATCATCTGCTCATAGCCTACTCCTTTAGTGTGCAGTATCTGTTTGCTTGTGTTTTACGGTAATTTCTGTGTGCAGGTACGTGGATCTCCACCTGTTGGCTGTCTGCGGGCTGCTGCTATAGCCTATAGCCTAGTTGCCGTAATGAAATGAATGACTGTGTGTGCGCGCGAGTGTGTGAGGTGCGTTTTCTTTGATTTCCTTATTTTGTGTTAAAGAGAAAGTGAGAGTTCTCTACCTGTTATTTGTTTTCTTGTACTTTTCTTTTGTGTGTTTAAGGTTCACCCCACTCTGCTTGGGCCCTCCCAGTGCACGGGTTTTCCCCAATTAGCTGGTTTGCCGTGCGCTTTGTAGTGAAATTCCATTGTGCAATATTACTGGTGTGGGCTTTGTATTTTTACTTTATTTCTTTATTTTTAGTTTGCTGTGCTGTTTACATTTAGTGGGGAAACCTTGGCCACCGTGGCCCATGTGGGGGGTGCGGGTGTCCGGAACCTTTATCTATTTTAATTGTCGATTACTAAAATAAGTGTAAGATAATAAAAGAAAAGAAGTGATTTGAACCCTGTCTTTGTGGTCTTTAACGAACCTGTGTTGCCTGTTGTTTACAATTACGGGTTGGAGTTAAACTATATTCTGGGGGCGAAATTCCTCCAGTGGCGTAGTCGTGCAAGCTGTTAAAATTGCTAATTATTATTTTAGTAAATTACCCAAAATTGCCACTCTGCTACACATGCAACTAGTAAATTTATGCACTACTCGGTGTAAAACTAACACCTTACTGTAAAAAGAAGGATTTTTGAAACACTTGAACATACAGTTTAATAGAAATTAACTATTGTGTATTGTTGCTTTTTTGGCTTTATGTTACACCTTTCTTTCTCCAGAGGCATTCATGAGGATGCTTGAGAAGGATGCGGAGGAGAGGAGGAAGAGGAGGAAAGAGAGGGAGGAGAAGGCCAAAGGTGGGTGGAACAAGTCCATGCCTCTGCAGCTAGT
>NC_085865.1:46789191-46799191 GCF_034702125.1 Engraulis encrasicolus
TCTCTCCACGACGGATAGAATACTCGCGCCTGTCCATTCTTTCTACTTTCTCGCGCATGCGTGCGCTTCCTGTTCATCACTATGGTTACAACTCAGCGACGCACTGTTTGCACTGCAGTACAGCAGGCTGCCGACTAGCCTGTACGTAGCTCGTCTACAATAAAGTATTTATTTATTTATCTGTTCACAAAAAACAGGCATTCGTCCATAATGGAAAACAAGGAAGACTTCGATAATTTCCTGAAGAACGTGGATGAGATAAGTACGTCACAGACTCCATAATGATGTTTCAGTGTACAGAACAAGCAAAACAACATGCCAGTGTTGAGCACAAACTGTAGGTGTTGTTATGTTATAAGTTAACCCTATGAGGTCCGAGTGCCCTTCAGAGGGCAATGTGTCTCCAAAAACAAATCTGTAACTCTGTGAGTTTTTGTCATTGAAACATATAAGTCACATTAGAAACCTCAGACCTTCCAGGTCCCAAATATATAAATGAAATGAAAATACTTGAAAATGTTAGGGTGGTGCAAGCAGCCTAAAAGCCTCTGAAAAGCCTTAGACCTCAGAGGGTTAACACGGTATTGATATGAAGGTTACATGATTTTGTGGACAGTTGTGTAAGCAATCTGGCCAAAGAAACACTTTTTCTCACACAAAAGCACCAGACCTGACATGACCGCATTGAACCCACGGAGATAGTTTAAAAATGTGCATCTTTTCTTTGCTGTTCATGTGCTCCAATGATTCATTATGTTCATGTGCACCTGCACCACCACCACTCATCAAAATTTAGTCAGATCACAGGGGACTTGTCAGGAAAAGCTTATGCTGCCACAATAAAATATGGTGTTACGGCAGTTTTCAGCTTGCAGCTCATATTACCAAGTCCCAGAAGTAATCAAAGATGCTCCTACTGTTGACAGTAAGTTACTTTCCGATGTGTTTTGTTGTTTACTGTCAGCAATTCATTTGATTAGTCTAATTTTTAGAGTGCCTTGTCTCAAAACTTGGAGCAAGTGTGTGTGTGTGTGTGTGTGTGTGTGTGTGTGTGTGTGTGTGTGTGTGTGTGTGTGTGTGTGTGTGTGTGTGTGTGAGAGAGAGAGAGAGAGAGAGAGAGAGAGAGAGAGAGAGAGAGAGAGAGAGGGAGGGAGAGGGAGGGAGAGAGAGCGAGCTCAAGCATGTGTTGTAAGCCTACGCCTGCATTTGCAACATGTCTTTGATTGACTATTAAAGTGTGTTTATATGTGGGCTCTCTGCTTGTAGGCAAGATGGTCAAAGACATGTCATCGGCCGACACCAGTAGTCAGGTGAAAGCAATGGAGCGCGCTGACAGCTGGCTGGGGGCTGCTAAGCTGACGGACTCCAAGCAGCAGAAGGGAGCCATCAACCGGACAGTAATTAACACAGCCCCCTCAGCTACCGTCACCGCACCACTGACAAGCGCCTCGGCCCCGGTAAAGTCACGTCACGGATATCTTTTTTTATATACCCCCTCACGCCTGACACAGTAAACAATATCGTATATGTCAGCACAATATTCTGTCTCCCTAGGGGGAATACTAACAAGGCAGTAGGTGAGATACTATCAGCCAATCAGCTGCACAAAGTGCATTTCATTCAAAGTGCATTTCATTTCATATCTTTCTCTCCCCCTCTCTCTCTCTCTCTCTTTCTCTCTCTCTCTCTCCCTCTCGTTTTCTCTCCCTCTCTCTCCCCCTCTCATTCTTTTTTGTTTGTTTTGACTGTTATCTTTGGCAATTACTGTGACATTGTGTCAGATTGTAGAACAAATGAAATCGTTTCCTCCCCTACTCCGCTGAAAGTTCTCATTCTGTCAGACAGTAATTTACACACCACACACAGCACATTGCACAGACTCCAGAAAAGTCTCTTCTCTTCTGCTACAATTGTACTAACTTTTTATTATGCTATTCTGCTACAGCGGTAGGCTATATAGTACTCTCTGGCTTGTTCATTTTGTTAGAGATTTAATGAAAGCTGCAGACAGGAACTTACATAACCCTGCATTCAAAGTAAGTGTTTCGTTGTTGTTGTTGTTGTTGTTGTTGTTGTTTTTGTTTTTAGGGTCTCTCTGGTGATCCAGGAGCCAGCCAAGGTACAGTAGTGCTATGCAACAAACACGCCTATTGTCACCTGAAATGAGATGAATAGACACTGCAGCCAAAGTCCTTTCTCCAGTATAAAGTGTCTCTGCACTCCATACTGTATACAATGTCCTCCTGCATGCTCAAGATGGTGTGGATGTCCTACATCCTTCATACCGTATGCTATTAGAAGGATGTCCACTAGCGCACGTATGACTTCTAATGTAAACGCTTAGTGTACTTACTGATTTATTTCTATAAATAAATATGACTTGACTTCACTTGACTTTTTAGACATGATTCAAAGAGGATTTGAGAGCACTCAGCACTTTACATGTGACATCCTACAAATATACAGTAGTAGTGTCTCTAATGTAATTTTAGTGCTTAGTGCATGTACTGTATGATTATGTCATGTCAACTAGTAAATTGTGCACTACTCGGTGTAAAACTAACACCTTACTGTAAAAAGAAGGATATTTGAAACACTTGAACATATAGTTTAATAGAAATTAACTATTGTGTATTGTTGCTTTTTTGGCTTTATGTTACACCTTTCTTTCTCCAGAGGCATTCATGAGGATGCTTGAGAAGGATGCGGAGGAGAGGAGGAAGAGGAGGAAGGAGAGGGAGGAGAAGGCCAAAGGTGGGTGGAACAAGTCCATGCCTCTGCAGCTAGTATAAAGCATGCTGTGTCACACTGCTGCTGAGGGCTGGACCATTAAAGGTACTTCAGAGATACACTGTAGTTGTTATGTAAGGTAAGACAGAACCGCACACCGATGACCTCCCTTTTAATCCACTTTTATTTCAGTAATGTTTCAGGCCACCACGGCCCTTCCTCAGACTAAAAGTGTAATTGTGCAGCTGACCCTTAAAGGTGCACTGTGTAATATTTTCAGTAGTTTATTTTTAGAATACATGCTGCCCATTCACAAATGTTACCTATTTTATGAATACTTACCACCACCATCAAATTCTAAGTATTTGATGACTAGGAAAATGGCACTTTTCATATACATGAAAAAGGGGATCTTCTCCATTGTCCGCCATTTTTAGCTGCAAAACTCACTGTACTTTGGTCATACTAGTAAATATTAGTTAATTATTAAGTAAATATTTGTGAAAAGATCAAATGTGGCAGAAGACCGCACAAATTCAAAGAGCAACATAGTGGCAATACCTACTCTGGTCACCATCTTACACAGTTGCATTTCCAAATAATGTGAGCGTGACGTTATGTATAATCACCACAGTTTTCACCTTTCCAAATATTTACAAAAATAAGCAAAAATAAATGCATCAGTGCAATTTCTCTCTCTATATACAGTGCCAAGACCAGCGATTAAAGTTGTGTATAAGCATATGAAAACATCTTATATGGGTAAAATTGTTTAGTACCATGTCCATGATTCACAAAAGATAAATGCGAGAAAAAAAAATCAGCATATTAATCACGTTTTTCAAGAGTCCAGCTTTGGTGTTAATTCTGTATTGAGAACAATAGTATCAAATCAGTCAACTTTTGTCAAACCCATGAACCAGAAAACCCAACATCCGGCTATAAAAAAATGGGTCACTGTAGTTGTTGACCTGACACAGGAAGAGACCCTTTGTGCTGTGCCCTTATAATAACAGTATATAAAATACACTGTATACTAGATTGCACTTTGCGCAAACGCTTTTATCCAAACTTACAACTGAAGACACAGATCCAGCTTGTAGAATTATATTAATGTTTTTTATTATTTATTTTGTAACAATTTTTTTTTTTTTTGAACACAGGAAAAAGCACTTGTATACAGCATCAAGGGTTTTTATGAAGTTATTCATTTTGGCCAAATGAATAGCCACTGGCGCCAAAAGGCTGTGTCTAGGGGTTTTGTGAATTCTATTAATCTCGCCAAATGAATAAGCACTGGCACCAATGCCCTGGCCTGTGTCTGCTCAGAGTATGGCTTGGGCTAATTAATAGAATATTAATTAGAACACAGATAACTCCAGCAGGTTTTTCCCCAGCAGTTTACAGTTATGATGGCCACCTTGACAACAAACACCTACCGTTTTGACTAGATCTCCTTAAAAAATATGAATTTCTTATGAATTTCTTTTGTAAGTGTGTAGATTCCAAGGTTGCTTTACCAATAAATTAAAGAAGCATTCATTTCATTGTTTTGAGGTTTTTATATGATATTCTATAGCTGCAGAACATCTCCTTTCCAATGATGATAGTAGTGTGTCTCGGACACTGGGTAACCGACGAACCGACTAACAAATGTTCTGCGGGAAACACTGTCCTGAAACTGTGTGTCCATTGGTTGAGTATGACTGTGTTGTGCAAATGCAGTAGATTGGATAAGGACTATTTTACTCACCGAAAAATGCATTGCCATAAGGCGTAGCCTGCGAACAGTGGGTGCGACACAATGATGGATTGAAAACGTGACTCCAACGGATGTCCGGAACTTAATATTGCATTGTGGGTAATAGCGGCTGCTGTGAGTTCTGGCTCCGGTCGAAAGAGGATGTCCGGTTGTTAACGTTGGACTTTTGGCCAAATTAACAAACCGTCTTCTCTCTACTGTTTTTGGTGCTGTGTCCCACAGATCTGAAGGCCAGAGGCAACGCGGCCTTCACCCAGGGGGACTACGAGAGCGCAGTGCTCCTCTACACACAGGGCCTGGAGGAGCTCAAAGACATGCAGGAGCTCTACACCAACAGGGCACAGGTGAAAACACACAACAACACACAACAACACACAACACACACACACACACACACACACACACACACACACACACACACACACACACACACACACACACACACACACACACACACACACACACACACACACACAGGGCCTGGAGGAGCTCAAAGACATGCAGGAGCTCTACACCAACAGGGCACAGGTGAAAACACACAACAACACACAACACACACACACGCACACACGCACATGCACACACGCACACACACACACACACACACACACACACACACACACAAACACACAGGGCCCGGATGAACTCAAAGACATGCAGGAACTCTACTCTAATAGGGCATATACAAACTTAACACATACACACAATAAGGCTGTTTTTTTCTGTCCTGTCTGCATTGTATAGGCCCTTATCAAGTTGGAGAGGTACAACGATGCCATCAGTGACTGCGAATGGGCTCTAAAGGTAGGCACTCACACTCAGTCAAGTAAATACGTGTGTGTGTGTGTGTGTGTGTGTGTGTGTGTGTGTGTGTGTGTGTGTGTGTGTGTGTGTGTGGGTGTGTGTGTGTGTGTGTGTTAGTGTTAGAGACTGCTGTATTTTTGTGTTTACCCTTGAGAGAGAAAGTTGTATGCCAGTGTCTGTTTATTTTTTTCACCCTGAGAGAATTTTGGCTGTGTTTGTGAGTGTGGTTCATGTGGGTTATTAGTATCTCTCAAGTGTGTGTGTGTGTGTGTGTGTCCTAGTGTGTCCTATCGGCTTTAGAGGATGACATTTTCGGAAATTCCCGTGGGATTAAATTTTTTTAAGATGAACGAGAGCGGGCAGGAGCGGGAATAAAGATGAATGGGAGCAGGAATGCCAAAAATAGATGATGATTTTCATTATATTTGAAACAACCAAAAGTAACCTACATAGACAGGTCATCAGCTGGGAAAATTAGGCCTTTCGTCCTACCGCACTTTTCTCTGTGGATTACTGACCTGAAGGCCTATTGGAAGAAATTAAAACATGGGGCCACGTCAATTTTTGCTCAGAATTCAATATGGCCGCCATTTTCCAAAATGACTTGCTTTCATGCATTATTACATTGTACTATAAGGTGATATTCATAAAAGATTAACTACAAACCCCAACTCCGATGAAGTTGGGACGTTTGGTAAACAGTGAATAAAATAAAAATGCTATCATTTTCAAAACATTCAATCTATTCATTAGATGGAGAATAGTGAAATGACAACATATTAAGTGTTAAAACCGAGAAAAAATATTGTTTTGGGGGACATATGTACTCATTTCTAATTTGATAAATCCAACACGTCTCAAAAGAGTTGGGACGGGGACAATAAATGGCAGCAAATGTCGAGCAAGACTAAAAACAAAACAAAAGACAACATTTAACAGTTAAATACATTAACCGATGAGATGATTTTATATAAAAAACAGTGTTAATTCCTATCTTGGACATGATTTCACCAGCTTAAATTGTGGGTGTATTCCTTGTCATGTTTTGCAATGTTTTCCTTTCTGTAGTGCTTACAGTGTGACAGGTCTTGACCAAAAACCCACCATTTTATCACCTGCTGGTCCTTATGAGGGAGCCAAACTGTTAAAACATAGTAGAGAATGCAATTTGACCTTACTATGTGGCAGTAATCGAAGATCTCCCTTCAAAATATAATGCATGAGTGGCTTTTCATGCTGTTTAAACCCATTTATACCATTCAGCACTGTATTTAACTGTACAGAGGAGTGAGAACATCTTAACCAATGCACTACTGCACCCGCATGCCATCATGGAGGCTGACTTTTGAAGCTAGCACTAACACAAGTTGGATGGTCCATTTTCACTGTAGCACAGGATGTGCCATGCTCTATTATTGTCAAAAAGAATGGACTTCTACAACATCTGCTGACTTCTGTAAGCAAAGGACTGTTTCCCATGTCTTCTGGGTCTATTTCAAGTGCGCTCAGGTGCTTAGGAGAATGTTACACCCCTGTATCATTTGCACGCATTAAGCATTCTTAATATGGTCAATTTTCAATAGCTCTAGCACTCCAGGAATTAGAGTGAGACTACAGCCAATATATATTTCATGATGTCATGAACCTATACAATGATTTTATTAACAAAAATATGTCTTATATACACTCAATCGTGGTAAATCAAAGGGAATTCAAAAATGTATGTAATAACTATGGTAATTATTCCCTTTGCATCTTTAATTCTGAGTGACTCAGCCTCTCTGTGATGATCTTATACCTGGACACGTATATTGTCCGTCAGTACAATTCATTTTGAAATGTTCTTCTTTGTTGTTTTATCTTATTTGGATGTTTACTAAATTTCACTGATCCCCGTCCCAACTCTTTTGAGACGTGTTGGATTTATCAAATTAGAAATGAGTACATATGTCCCCCAAAACAATATTTTTTCTCGGTTTTAACACTTAATATGTTGTCTTTTCACTATTCTCCATCTAATGAATAGATTGAATGTTTTGAAAATGATAGCATTTTGATTTTATTCACTGTTTACCAAACGTCCCAACTTCATCGGAGTTGGGGTTTGTACATTCAGCACTATTCTGTCCTATTTCCTTACATACATGTTTACAAAGGTTGATTAAACTAAAACAAATGAAAATAAAGTTGGCCACCTTGCAATATCCACAGGAAAGTGCTGAAAATAATGATTGAAAGAGTCTATGGCTGGGAAAATTAAGCCTATTGTCCTGTCAGGGTTTTCACAGTGGATTACAGACCAGAAGGCCTATTGAAAAAGATTATCCAGCTGGTTGCCATCTCAAATGTGCTCAATACTGTAAGGCCGTAATTATCAATAAAGATAACCTATTTTCAGTGAAATTCTGTCCTATCTCCTATCTACAGACGTGAGTACAATGTTTGGCAACAGAAAGATGAAAATATATTGCCCCTTTGAAATATCCTAAGGATTGTTGTCAGAAAATAATTGAATTACACATACACAGTTGACTGCTGAAAAAAGGCTATTGACCTGCCAAACATTTTCAGTTTGACCAGCCAAAAGTTTTTCAGGCCTACATTCTTTTGCAGTAAAGCAAGGGTGCATGTGCGTGTGCTTGCGTGTATCCCCCACTCATCTTTCCCCTGCTCTACAGTGTCTCCCCCCCCCCCCCACACACACACACACACTATTCTGCCTCCCCCACCCTCTCACTCATCTCCCCCCCCACACACACACACTATTCTGCACCACCCCCTCCCACACTATTCTGCCCCCCAACCCCCTCACTCATCCCCCCCATGCTACTCTGCCCCCCCCCCACCCTCACTCACCCCCACTATTCTGCCCCCCCACGCTCACCACCCCCCTGACTCATTCTCGCCGACCCCCCATCCAATGTGAAAAGTTTGGCAGGTGTACCCCCCCCCCCCCCGACTCACCTTACCCCCCCCCTACACACACACACGCACACTATTCTACCCCCCCAAACCCCCCACATTACCCCCCCCCCACCTCACTCATTCCCCCACACAATTCTGCCCCCGCAAACCCCCGCTCACCCCCTCATTCATCCCCCCACTCCTCCACATCATTCGGTCCCCCCTACCCCACCCATCTGTCTCCCCCTACTCTACAGTCTTCCCCCCCAACACACACACACACGGTCTACTGTGTCTATGTCAGTGTGTGTAAAGAAGCACACTGGCCACACACTCAGGCGCACTCAGGCACATACACACACATACAAACGCATGCGCACACTCAAAAACGTGCGCGCGTGCGCGCAAACACACACACACACACTCACACACACACAGTTTGGCAGGACAATATGCCTTTTTTCAGCAGTCCACTGTGTTTGTGAAATTCAATCATTTGACATTCCTTTGGATATTTCAAAGTGGCAAGATATATATATTCATGCCTTTTTCTAGACAACCTTTATACTCACATCTGTAATGAGATTTAACTGCAAAATAGATCATCTTTATTGATAATTATGGCCTTACAATATTGAGAAAAATGTATGAAAGTCTGCCATTCTGAAAAACAGAGAACATTTTGAATTTTGGAGCACATTTGAGATGGCAACCAGCTGGTGAATCTTTTTCAATAGGCCTTCTGGTCTGTAATCCACTGTGAAAACCCTGACAGGACAATAGGCCTAATTTTCCCAGCCATAGACTCTCTATGTGCATTTCAATCATTATTTTCAGCACTTTCCTGTGGATATTGCAAGGTGGCCAACTTTATTTTCATTTGTTTTAGTTTAATCAACCTTTGTAAACATGTATGTAAGGAAATAGGACAGAATAGTGCTGAATGTAGTTAATCTTTCATGAATATCACCTTATAGTACAATGTAATAATGCATGAAAACAAGTCATTTTGGAAAATGGCGGCCATATTGAATTCTGAGCAAAAATTGACGTGGCCCCATGTTTTAATTTCTTCCAAGAGGCCTTCTGGCCGGTAATCCACAGAGAAAAGTGCGGTAGGACGAAAGGCCTAATTTTCCCAGCTGATGACCTGTCTAACACCTGTCCATTGTTACACAGTTTCAGCCTGTGTGCGAAGGCTCTGAGACAGGACAGCGTGAACTACTGCGGGTCGCTTATTTTTTCATGAAAAAAAAAGGCTATTTTTTTTACGAAACGGGAATGGGATTGATTTTGAGTGGGAGTGGGCAGGATTGGGAAACATTCTTTTCAGGAGTGGACTGGATGGGACTTGTTTCTTTTACTCCAGTCCAGGATGGGACGGGATGGGATTTTTTTTTCTGGGACTGAAAATACACTCCCGTGTCATGCTCTAATCGGCTTCCCCTGTGTGTGTGTGTGTGTGTGTGTGTGAGTGACTGATTAGTGTGTGTGTGTGTTGGGGTGTGTGCAGCACAGACATACATGGACACAGTGGCTAATAGACTAGTGGAGTCCTGTCCAACAGTGTGCACTGTGCAGTGTGCACGACATCTTAACAAGTATTTTTATGTGCCGTACAAGGTGTGTGTGTGTGTGTGTATGTGTGAATGAGTGAATAGGGCAGGGCTATTCAATTAGTTTTTCAAGTGGGCCACATTTTGAAACCAAGAGGTGGAGGTGGGCCGCACATGACAGCGGCCGCCGCCGGTCACTAGGCCTAGGTGGTAAAATAACTTTTTCTAGATTTTTAAAACCTAG
>NC_085865.1:46814191-46824191 GCF_034702125.1 Engraulis encrasicolus
CACACACACACACACACACACACACACACACACACACACACACACACACACACACACACACACACACACACACACACACACACACGCACACACGCACACACGTACACACACACCACAATGACAAGAGCGACAGTGAGTTAAAAGGAGCATTACATTTACTGGCAGAGTTTTAGCATTCTTGCTGCAGGGGGGCTCGGCGGCTGCCAGTTAACTCTAAAGTGCAGTGGGAAAGACTGTATTCTATTGAGGTGAACAGCTGTGGTTCCAAAGTGACTGGAGGTGCTTTTATGTTGGTAATAGACTCTAAAAAGGCTTTTACTCTATAAAGGAGTCTTGTTCTTTTGTGATGGTTATAGGATGTAAGGGTATCTGACAGTCACTCCTGCCATCATTTTCAGTCATGAGTAAGTGGTTAGGGCGTCAGACTTGTAGCCCAAAGGTTGCCGGTTCGACTCCCGACCCACCAGGTTGGTAGGGGGAGTAATTAAGCAGTGCTCTCCCCCATCCTCCTCTTTGACTGAGGTACCCTGAGCATGGTACCGTCCCGCCGTACTGCTCCCTTGTGGTGCCATTGGGGGCTGCACGGGTGCAGGCATAAATACATTTTCGTTGTGTGCAGTCAGTGTGCAGTGAACACTTGTGTGCTGTTCAGTGCTGTGTCACAATTACAATGGGAGTTGGAGTTTCCCAGTTGGGCTTTCTTTTGCACCGGCAGCAGATTGGCGCCCCTGACAGCTGTGGGTGAGACATGCTTGGTCACCATGAATGGCAAAGATTGCTGAAGGGTTGCAATTGCCCTGACAGGATCAAAACACAGTATGTTTTTCAAAACACAGCATTTCTTTCTGTTCTGCTTTCTTAGTTTGGTTCACTTGGTTTTGACACATGCCATATGCCGCATGTCTGATGGAGGAGGAGACACACTCTGACAGCTACTGTTGATTGAGGAGAGCTGTCATTGTGTGTGTGTGTGTGTGTGTGTGTGTGTGTGTGTGTGTGTGTGTGTGTGTGTGTGTGTGTGTGTGTGTGTGTGTGTGTGTGTGTGTGTGTGTGTGTGTGTGTTTGTGTGTTTTGCACAGGCAAAACCATGAGCAGATTGGATAAAGGGTTAGTGGCCTGAGTGGCCTGTGATGTACACAAAAGTCCACCAGACCTAGCCTGACAAGCCAGACTAAATGTGAGATTAAATGTGAATATTTAGTCTGGCCCAGATCAATGACACATCGGAAGATTGTTGATGGGAGCAACCCGTTATTTTTCAAATTGTGTCTGTGCCTATCGGCCAACGCTTCGTCGCCACTCCCTCAAAACCCAGTCCGATTTGCATCCAATGATTCAAAACAAATGAAATCAAATCTCCTGCGTTGTGATTGGTCAGCCAGATTCAGGGCATTGCCCGAGGTTAGACCCACTCGCAGCCAAAAATAATTTTGGCCGCTGGTGGGTCGGGCTAGTTTACTAGGTTACACCAGACCTGTAATCTTTCATCAATGCTTAGTGGTGATGTTTCCCCGACTTCTTTCTTCTGCAGCAGATTGGCGCCCCTGACAGCTGTGGGTGAGACATGCTTGGTCACCATGAATGGCAAAGATTGCTGAAGGGTTGCAATTGCCCTGAAAGGATCAAAACACAGTTGTTGTTTTTTCACAGTACTTCTTTCTATTATGCTTTCTTAGTTTGGTTTGCTTGGTTTTGACACATGCCATATGCCTCATGTCAGATGGAGGAGACACACTCTGACAGCTACTGTTGATTGAGAGCTGTCATTTTGTGTGTGTGTGCGTGCGTGGGTGTGTGTGTGTGTGTGTGTGTGTGTGTGTGTGTGTGTGTGTGTGTGTGTGTGTGTGTGTGTGTGTGTGTGTGTGTGTGTGTGTGTGTGTGTGTGTGTGTGTGTGTGTGTGCACAGGCAAAACCATGAGTAGGTTGGATAAAGGGTTAGTGGCCTGAGTGGTCTGTGATGTAGACAAAAGTCCGCCAGACCTGTAGTCTTTCATCAATCTTTAGCGGTGATGTTTTGGGCTTGGTGACAACACTCTCACAAGGCTCTGTGAGCTTGATAAACTGTTTCAATATTTTTTGGGCTAGTCGCAATATACTTTTTGCCACTACATTGGAAATGGGTGTGCTTTTTGGAGGTTTGTTTGTGACAGAGGTCTGTTAACCTTGTTTTTTTGCGTACTCACCTGACATTTTGATTTCTGGCTAGGCCCCAAGAGGTTGCCATAACACCCTGCCTTGCCTTGTTGAAGTTCCTGACCTTTACTGAGGGAGCTGTGTGAGAGGTCAATTTGAACTAATTCTGCGTTGGCCTGCAAAATAGTTTGCCAAGGTCTAGGTGGGTGTCTGCA
Source organism: Engraulis encrasicolus (assembly GCF_034702125.1). NCBI lineage: Eukaryota > Metazoa > Chordata > Actinopteri > Clupeiformes > Engraulidae > Engraulis > Engraulis encrasicolus. The sequence continues at coordinate 46,816,540 of NC_085865.1, forward strand.
GGGCAGCACTATCAAACAGATTTCTCCGTCCCGTCCCGACCAGGGTGATGCACTCAATTCCATTCAATATTTCTTTCTTTTTTTGCCCTTTCCTTCACTGCTGGATTGCTGGATACAAATAAAATGCTGAGTGTGTGTGCGCGTGTGCGTGCGTGTGTACCGATATGTGCGTGTGTGTTTGACACATATTTTTTGTGCTTGTTGGTGCTGCTGACATTGAGTTATTCATTCATTTACTTTTTCATCTATTTGGTGCTCAACAAGCAGTACACAATACACACAAAAAACTTTTGAAGAGAAGTAACAAGCTGTGCTATCAGCAAATATCAATAGCTACGCACTGAATTTTGGTTTCCATGGCAATAGACAGTATCCAATAATATGTTGGGATGGTCCTAAGTAGAGAGCAGAGGCTTGTCTCATTATGAGTGAATGGTGATTTACTGGAGTCATTATCTCAGCAAAAATACTCATTTTACTCACATATTACAATCTGCCAAGTATACTTATTTTTACACCCACTCATTCTGGCAGATTTTGAGTTTTCTGAGTTAGCCTTGTAATAAACTATCCTCTCCAAAGTTAGAGACTACAGTCAGAATTTTAATAGCGTCACGTCACAAGAACCCAGACAGCAGCTTGCCTTTTAGTTGTCCTATTAGTGAGATGCCGGGGCGGGAATGTTATGTTTAGCGGATATTGAAGGTTGAGGGCAAACATTTTAAAGCCTGAAATAAATCTTTGCATACTCATCATATATTCACTCTGGCCGAGTTTGAGTTTCGAGTTTGAGTCAGACTCTTACTAAACGTCCCTCATTATGGTAATAGTCTACAGTCGGAAGACAAACTCATGCATACTGAGAGATAAAAGCTTGTCTTTTAGTGCTTTGCTCTGCACCGTTGTGTTTTGCAGATCTTGAGCATTTAGAGCACAGATTCTGTAGTCTAAAATGCTCTTTTGAGCAGTTAAGTGCTGCTTCTGGATTGACGCCAATACATTTTGGGGACAGATTACAGTCCGAATCTTAATAAACTCAGTTATTATGATTGCAGATAACACCCTGGATGTTTAGCAAGCGTCACTTTGGTGTATTAGCTGATCTTGAGGGTTGAGAGGTTGAGCTGCTCTGCCTCTGGATTGGTGCCAGATATGTAGATTGAGAGATGGGGAGCCGCTGAGCCATAGCAGTGTGTGCAATGATGCAGCACTCATTTCAGTACTTAATGCTCCCCAAACTCAGGACCCCAGTGAGATTTGTGTGTGTGTGTGTGTGTGTGCGTGTGTGTGTCTGTGTGTGTGTGTGTGTGTGTGTGTGTGTGTCTGTGTGTGTGTGTGTGTGTGTGTGTGTGTGTGTGTGTGTGTGTGTGTGTGTGTGTGTGTGCATGCGTGCGTGCGTGCGTGTTTGAGTGCATGCGTGCATGCCTGTGTGTTTGTGTGTGTGCTTGCATACTGTATGTGTGCATGTGTGTCTGTTTCATTGTTTCTTTGTGTCTTTGTGTGGCTGTAATAATGAAGACAATGTTTTTGTGCACATAATGCCCCAAAGCACAAAACTTCCTTGCCCCCCTGCAATGCAATCTACAGCAGGCATGTGGTAATTGAGTATCCGTTTAGAAACAAATCAGATTCCAGTTACAAATCAGATCAAAGTGCCCCACCAACCCACCCCCCTCGCAGTACCACACAGCACCAGAGCTAATAAGCTATGTGTCAGAGACTACACGAAAGGCCACGCTTACATTATTGCACCAGTAAATACTGTGTTTAACTGACCATGGGTATTAACATTGCAGTGTTTTTAAATCTGATTGCTGAAGCTCATTTTTTGTAACTTAAACTGTTTTTGCTTAAATTCTTCGCATGAATATAACAACCTCACTCCAAATCAGCATATCTGTGTTGATACGTTGCAAAATGCAATACATTTAGCTTACTTGTACTTTGTACTTTGTACAAACAGTTGTGAAATTTTGTACCAAATGGTTAACACATCCATCACTTTAGCACACATTGCAGCAACTGGACACAGACAGTAAAAATTAAAAACACACTTTGCCTCTTGGTTTCTCTACTCAAAAAGTATGTCATTCTGAGAATTTGCATGTGACGTCAAACGTTCTAGTGGACGGCCACTGGACGGCAAGAGGACGGCAGAGTGCTGCATTAATGAATGGATTCCTATGGGACTCGCAACGTTTAGTAACTCATAAAGTAACTTAGATCACCGATAAACTAAACACCGTAAACACACATGGTGCTGTTTGTTACAAAAACAGATAGGGTTACAAACCAGGCGTGACTTTTCACTGGATCTCAAAATAAAAAGAGGAAGCTGAGGTGAATCGCGGCAACCAACTGGAAAACCATCAAGCTACTCGAGTAGCCTGGATGAGCACCACGGTAAGTTTCTCATTTGCCATCCTTTATATCACCATTCGTCTCTTAATTCGTGAACGCTAGTTAATTTAAGTCTAATGTGCAATGTCAATGGCTTTTTTCTGTGAGGTCAATGTAAGATGCTTTCCATGATTAACGTTAATTAATTAGCAGCATCATTACGCTATGATGGACGTATGCTAAGATATTGCAGGCTGTAACGTAAACACGGAATTCATAAAGCTCTTGGTGAAATAGCACGGCTATGACGTTCATACTGTTAAGGTTCAAATGTAAAAATAAACCATGTGTACATCTCTAGCGGTGATTTCCCAAGTAGCTTAGGCCTACTCTCCAGCATGATGCTGTCATGAAATGCCAGTCCATTATCCTTATCCATGCTGGCCTATTTATGACATGTTTAGGCACACCAGTCTTGGTGTTGTCCTTGTCAATAATAGGCCTATAAAGTGCACCACTTTGTTGTGTTGTCATCCAAATTGTCTGCCCTCTGAAATCACACACATCAGCGGCTTAATGGTTTGGGAAGTGGTATTAAGATTGGAGGGTTGCAGGTTCAAATCCCATCCTACACATCTCCCTCCCATCCAGGCTGTGCCCTTGAGCAAGGCACCTTGCCCCATGCTGCAGGGTCAGTTAGCAATTCACTGTGAGTAAGGAAGTTGCTTTGGATAAGTGTCAGCTAAGTGTTATCTTTCTGTTTCTCCAGACGAGAAGAGCGATGATCTGATGTCATGACAGATTGGATGTATGGAAGAGCCAGAGGTCCAGCACACCAAGCCAAGTTTAGCCGATTTCAACCTCTTAATCACACCAACTCACTCAAATACTTTATTTTTAGACACAAAGTACAAATACATTTCAAGGTTATGTAGGTGATGGGAGGGGATATCTATTCTGGGGTGGACATGTACAATAGACGTGCAAGTACTTATTTATATTAATAAATGGTTATCTGAACTAGGCCTGTAATAGTCAACCCATTGATGCTGGATGCTGTGTACACGTTATATTGACCTAGGTGCCTGGAGCGACACAGCATTCAGGCATGACATTTTTTTAGATTAAAAATGTGGGTATGTTAGAGCCGAATTAACTTGTTCCAAGAGGATGGTCTTGGCTTTTAAAACTCATATCATGTTTGTATGTGCTTCAGAGACTTATTTAGTTATTTGTTTTTTTTAATAGGATGAGGGCACCTTTCTTAAAAAGGGCATAGGCAATTAGCTGGCATTTTTTGCAGGTGCCGGCTAAAATGGGTTAATATTATTTACATACAGCACTATCCCCATACTAGTATACCCATGTCACCTAAGATATACATTTAGTGGAGACAATATAATTAGTTAGACTAGACTGAAGATTGACAGGCGGTCATGGGTAAACGGTTAGAGTGTCAGACTTGTATCCCAAAGGTTGCCGGTTCGACTCCTGACCCACCAGGTTGGTGGGGGGGGAGTTAAGTAATCAGTGCTCTCCCCCATTCTCCTCCATGACTGAGATACCCTGAGCATGGTACCGCCGCACTGCTCCCTTGGGGCGCCATTGGGGGCTGCCCCCTTGCACGGGTGAAGCATAAATGCAATTTCGTGCAGTGAACACTTGTGTGCTGTGTCACAATGTCAATGGGAGTTGGAGTTTCCCAGTTGGGCTTTCACTTCACTTTCACAGAAAATGTTCTACGTTGTTGTATTAGTACAATAAAATAAGCAAGACATGTCTGGATGGACTTCATCATTTCAGTTATTTATTATCACAACTACTCACTATCAATGACAACCAGGCGCACACCAGCCAAATGCTGGGAAAAATTAAGTTTGGCCGGTAGAAAAGAAAACATACTTGGCACTTTGACCCATTATGTAATGTACCGGTATGTTTGGAGATTAACATACTAGCCATTTTGGCTAGTGATGAAAAAAGTTAATTTAGAGCCCTGCTAAAAACTCCAACAACTGGTACAGGTGATCAGTGCATCAGGTGAGGAATGTAAGTAGGCCCGATGGATGAGGAAACCAGCATCACTGATGGCGAGGTCCTGGTGCTGTGGCAAAGACCAAGCGAAAGAAGCCTCTCTGGACACCTTCCTGTTGGCTCCCCCATCTAATTAAAAAAAAAGAAAAGACAAACATGCTATTTAAATTAATCTAGCCATGCATTTGTAATGTACCGGTACAGTACTGAACAATTAACTCCCTTGGCAATATTGTCTGAATTAAAATGTGATGTAAAATGTCAGAAAATAACACTCATCCCAACTTACTAGTCATGTATTTACCTGTGCTGCTGGGATGCAATTCTTGGACGTCATCCTGGCCACCATGACTCATGGTTTTAGTTTGGGTGCTGACCACCTGACTGATGAACCTGTTATTACAAAACAATAAAAACATTAAGTAAGGGTTAACGTTCGGCGAGAAGGTCGCTACCGTGGAATAGCAGCACGACAGAGAGAATCTTTAGACCCCGACGCGGAGCGGAGGGGTCTTGTTCTCTCTGAAGTGCTGCTATTCCACAAAGCGACCGACTCGCCGAAAGTTAACCCGCTTATTATATGGATATACTTAAATGATTCACACATGCGGGGACATTTCTTTAGACCTATTTAATGTTAAGATTGTTGCTGCGCAAAACAAAACAGTGCCGTTTCCAGTGGCTTTAGCAGTGAACGTCTTGTTGCCATTGACAGCGGTAGCCAGGACAACGGGTGCTGTCTATCACAGCAGCTGATTAGAGTCTTGTTGAAAAGTCGCTTTAGCAGTGAAAAGTCTTGTTGCCATTGACAGCGGTCTGTTATAGACCAACCCGTCCGTTATCGAAAAATAACAGACGTCCGAACGTTGGGGAGCCCCGTTGAAATGAATGGAGCATTCGACAGATGACGTCACAACCATATAATAAAGATAAATAACAGGTTTGTTGTGCTTTTCTTTCTCTTGTGAATGTCATCTTTTCAAATGATTTATTTACGCTTAAACTAATCAAAGTATGTAACCGACATTCTGTCCTATGTGTTTCTACATGTGCAATGTAATGCAACACCGATTTGAAACAGTGAGGTATATGTCAAGTCAGCTTTTATTGTCACTTTCTTCATGGTCATACAAGGGAAACGAAATTAGCCTACGTTTTCTCTCTACCATGCCAGGACATAGACAGGACTGACAATTTACAGACAGACAGAAAGTGCAAGACAGGACAGTGGACTGGTAACATAAGTGGTCAATAATAAAAATAACAAAAAAAAACACGGTACAAATGAACATGTAGGCCTAACATTGGACATGTAAACAGAAGATGGAAGATATAGAATTATATTTCACAATAGATACATTGGGCAGACGTGGCTGAAACAACAATGAAATCCACTTGGATGAAACGAAACGCATCCAAGTTAACCTACAAGATACATCCGAGATGAAAAGATATGCTTTTCAAAAGACCACTTTGCAAAATGCCTGACACAAAATGTACCGTGCGTTTTGTAGTAAGTTAGGTTAGCAGCATTATCTTACCTGTGCCATGCCACGAGAGGATGCCAGCCGCGGTGCCCAGCCACCAATGAAGAAACGGTGCATTAAGGTGCTAGTATTTTGCCAATGCAGAGGTTTGGTTTAAGTTCACAACTTAACTGAAGAAAATAAACAAAAAAAATACATCGCGGGCAGAGTAAGTTCATGGCTGGAAGCAAGCAACAACTTTCTCTTCTTCTCCCAGTTTCCCGTACCGCTCGTCCCCGTTGTGCCACCTAGTGGAGCAGAATACATTTTAATAAATCTATGATTTTAACACGTCCACCGTGGCCAACCTAGCCTGATAACGCCAGGTACATATCCCGTTTTTTTTAAAAAAATACAAGAACTACGTGTTTCTTTGGTATTTTATGGTCAAAGTTGTCTTCGTCTGCATAATTCCTATGTACGAATGTGTACTTTTGCCGTCCAGCAAAAACGATTACGTAATATTGTGACGTCAATGCAAATGATGGATAGAAGTCTAGTAGTGTGTTCATCGTTTGAAAAGTGTGTGAAGCAGTGAGTTGTGTTCACAATTATGCAAAATAAGTGTTGTACACAATGGATTGTTGTATGGCAAATAAATAATGCAGTGGATTGATCAGTGTGTACTTACAACCCTGCACTGAGGTAAATGGCATAATCTGGCCATATGAGAGATTATGTACTGCTTTCTACTCTGTCTTTTACTTGTCTTTGTCCAGCACAACCTCTAAATAATCTAGATATTCCATTATCAATTAAAAAACACATTTTGGGGAGAAGTGCAGTCATGTAACTGGATAACTGGCACAAAGTACAGAAAACATAATCGGTGAAAATCTTCTGTGAATGTTAAAAAGGGATAACTGTAACAGACCTAAGCATAGCATGAAGTATTCATTTCAAACTTCAAATACACATCCATGCGTGTGAAGAAACCAGATACTGTATCTGTATGTCCCTTGAGATTGATATCAAGCAACCACACATCCTCTAATAACTCCAGAAAAGGACACAAAAGAGAACACTCTTTAGATGTCTGTTTCTCATGACAAAAGAGGGCCTTCATTTTAAAATATAATGATTCCTCCCAGACAGGCTATTTTCCTTGTGTCCTTTGATATGACAATCTGAGAAGATGATTGATACCCATGAGTTTTCTCTGACAAAGGCCTTGAAATGAACCTACTTTGAACCTGCAAAACGTGAGATGATTGATGATGATAGGATAACGCTCTCTATTGCTTCTACTCACTTCTCCTTGCGGTGCGGTTAAATCCCATAATGCATTGTGTTGATAGCCTGCAGGATCTTGAAGTCCGGTTGGTGTTATTGTTTTGCTGGCCTGTCAAGTAATCCACTCCAGGACCACACATACAAACCCATAAGCAAGCATGGACAACACCAGTGTGTGCGTGCATGCCGCGTCCACGTGTTTGTGTCTGTGTCTGCGTGTGTTTGTGTCAGTGTGTGTCGGTGTCTATGTCTGTGTCTGTGAGTGTGACAAACACACGTGCTGCTTCTCAGCACCTCCAGCGAGTTCAGCATTACATCAGCTGTGTGTGCGTGTGCATGTGTGAATGCGCGTGTGTGTTTGTGTACGTGTGTGTGTGTGTGTGTGTGTGTGTGTGTGTGTGTGTGTGTGTGTGTGTGTGTGTGTGTGTGTGTTTGTTTGTTTGTTTGTGTGTGTGCGTGTGTGTCTGCGCATGTGTCTTTCCCCATATTTTTTTGTGCCTGACTGAGTGGGTAGTTACA
>NC_085865.1:46826691-46834191 GCF_034702125.1 Engraulis encrasicolus
TCCAATAAGGCTGTAACGATACACCCAACCCACGATTCGGTTTGTATCACGATATATGACCCACGGTTCGATACGCCCCACGATATTATTATTTTTAGGGAAAAAATAAGAAGAAAATAAATTAAAGGCTATATTTATATATAGGCCTATGCTTTCTTTTTGCATTTACCTGCCTACATTAATTTTGTAGGTCTACTAAATGATGTTGCAGATATAGGCCTACCACTGCAACCTGTTCCCCAGGTGTTCACATCAAAGCACAGCACAGAGAAATAAGGGATATTAATTCAACAAGGAAAAATAGGCTTATTACTAATAGGCTTAGATCATAATCATGCTGAGATGCTGACCATGTGTGAGAGACAGAGATGGAGAGAGAAGGGTCAGGGTTCCAGTAGCCTATAACAACTGTCTCACATTATCAAACATTATCCAATTAATATCCAAACATTAGGCTAACTGAAAACAACACTGGTCATATTTCGTCAGGAAACATGTTGTATTAAGTTACTTACATAAATGCAACACTTAATTTTGATGTTTAATATTTTTGTAACTGTTTTGATCGTGCAGCAGCGCGCACACGAATACAAACAAAACTCGAAATGAACCTCAGTTATGTTCTCAGTATGCAACATGCACGTTGTCCATTGTTTGGTTTTGTGATTTGCCATTTTGTCAAGAGCGGGAATAGATGCAGTGGCTGAAATGGAGCATGCTTTCGCTAGACAGGCGGTCAATGTGGGGAGGAAATAATGCTGCCTAAAATCCACATCGACCTAAACGTTCGCCCGACTTCAGACACTCCCTAGCGTAGCGATTTAACATTTGGTCAGGCGGAGCATCTCGCTCTCTCGCTCTCCTTCTCTCTCTCTCCGCTCAACGTCTATCTCCACTCAACAACATACATCGGCGCATGCATGAATCAAAAACATCTTCACACGTTTGATAAAGCCTTCTTGGTCTGTTGTTCATTTCTGTGCTTTACCTTCCGACGTTTGCCGAAGTTTTTTTGTCTCGCGGAGGTTTCTGTGGGCGGCAATGAATAACAACCAATGCACGTGCTGGTTGGACGGAACATTTTACAGGAGAGAGGGGAGAATGGAAGTGTTACTCGCTCATGTGCACCCCATTTCTAATTGTCTTTGAGCGCATATACAAGCATTAAGCGCATATGCAAGCATTTGCCTGTATCCTGCTGTTTTATAGACTGAGGGGTAAGAACTTTAAAAGGGCGCATCGCGATTCTGCGAGGAAGGTTCGCGATAGGGGTTCGTGGGTCTGCGTACCGCGATCCCTCGGTTCGATGCAATATCGTTACAGCCTTAATGTCCAATACATGAGAAAGCCGAAAGCCCACCTGGGAAACTCCAACTCCCATTGTCATTGTGACACAGCACTCCACAGCACACTACTGTAGTACACTGCACACAACACAATTGCATTTATGCCTCACCCGTGCAAGGCAGCAGCCCCCACTGGTGCCCCAAGGGGGCAGTGTGGCTGGACGATACCATGCTCAGGGTACCTCAGTCATGGAGGAGGATGGGGGAGAGCACTGGTTAATTACTCCCCCCACTAACCTGGCGGATCGGGAGGGCTACAAGTTTCACGCCTTAACCGCTTACCCATGACTGCGTATGAGTAGAGGAGGGCAAACACTACTGACTGACATGCTCTTCTCCTCTCCCTTCTCTCTCAGGCACTGGACAGACCATTTTCAGGTTACAAAACGGCTTCGGTATCATCCACGGGAACAGCACCATCCTTAGGTAAGGGCAGGTCAGCAGACATAGTGAGATTGGTCTGGAAAGACCTCTACACACTGTGTTTCACATAGATTAGAGTTGTATACACACACGATTCCACACACAGAGTAAAGCTCTTGCAAAATCATGCTCAAACTGTGTTACAGACAAGATCATACGCACTTCCCTGTTATACAAATAATACGATACAACTCTACACACAATGTTCCATCCATATACCACCCTACCTACGCTCTCTGAATGGAGCTCTATATACTATGTTCTATTTAGCATAGCACCTTACACTCACTGGATTCATTACATGTCTTTACATTACATTATACTTAGCTGACGCTTTTTTTCAATGCGTCATACAGATATTTACCGGGTATTGGATACAGTCCCTGGAGCACTATAGGGTTAGGTGCTTTCATGCTCAAGGTTACCTCAGTGGAGGGCGGTAGGGAGTGGAGGGGTGGAATTCGAACCTGCAACGCACTGATCTAAAGCCCATCTCTTTAGCCTCTTACTGCAGATGCGAGCCTTAAAGTGATACTGTCTCATTTTTGGAAATAAGCTTATTTGACACCTCCCCTTGAGTTAAATAATAGGGTTTTACCGTTTTCCTGTACTTTCAACCGTTTTGTAGGTATGGCAGTGCAAATTTTACATCCAAGCTAGCAGTTAACATTGAGTCCTATGAGACCAGTTAGCCACCAGCTGGTCTCATAGGACTCCATGTTAACTGCTAGCATGAAGGTAAAATCTGCACTGCCATACCCAGAGAATGGTTGAAAGGACAGGAGAACGGTAAAACCATATAATTTAACTCAAGGGGAGGTGTCAAATAAGCTTATTTCCAAAAATGGGACAGTATCACTTTAAGTAAGAGATTACAGACATAGCCATTACAATTTTTGTCACAGTAAGGTTATAACATAGGCTCTGTGCCTTGGGTTAATCATTAGGCCACGGCTGTATTCAGCTCAGTACAGAGCCATGCACACCGTGTCCAAGACAGGGACTAAGGGAATTGTACGGGCTGTGTGGCTAACCTATTATGCATGCATGAGAACACACATGTATAACCAATGACACATGCATTAGAACACAGGGCTTTTTCTGCAGTCCCTCGTGGTGCAGGGTGATGGGGATGACGTGTGTGTGTGTGTGTGTGTGTGTGTGTGTGTGTGTGTGTGTGTGTGTGTGTGTGTGTGCGTGTGCGTGTGTGTGTGTGTGTGTGCGTGTGCGTGTGTGTATGTGTGTGTCTGTCTGTCTGTCTGTCTGTCTGTCTGTCTGTCTGTCTGTGTCTGTGTGTGAGAATTGCCAAGTTTGTGAGTTGGGGTGTATACTGTGTGTGTGTGTGTGTGTGTGTGTGTGTGTGTGTGTGTGTGTGTGTGTGTCTGTCTGTCTGTCTGTCTGTGTCTGTGTGCGTGCGTGTGTGTGAATTGCCAAGTTAGTGAGTTGGGGTGTATACTGTGTGTGTGTGTGTGTGTGTGTGTGTGTGTGTGTGTGTGTGTGTGTGTGTGTGTGTGTGTGTGTGTGTGTGTGTGTAGCTGTCTCTTGCAGAAGTCCGAGGACCCATGTGCAGAAGAGCTGTGTTTGGCTGTGCTGAAACTGTGGAGCACCGTCTGCAGAGGAAATGGTGTGTACAAACCACAACAATAACATTATTACCAAAGATATTTTACATTCTACTGTTCCTGTAGTGTATCTAACTAGTACAGTACATATACAGTACATTATGTGAACTTGTAAGTATTTAAGATAAATGCAGTGTCGTATTGTATTTAGTTGCATCAAGTAAATGTTAGAAAAAGACAGTGGTTGACTTTAGTTGACCAATAGAGGGGTTAGCATGTTGCTGTGTTGTACACTGGGAGTAGAGTAGAGAGTAGAGTGCTTTTATTGTCACTATATAAATATAGTGAGATTATGTTTAGTAGCAACCTACAAATGCCCACAAAATAAAAGATACTGTATATTAACAGTAAATAAATAATATATAATATATAACCAGTGTAAAGTTATCCGAAGAAACACAGAGTCAGATGTACAGTTTCTTTGGGTTTAATCAACGACAGTTAACACTTCGAGACATAAACTTGCGACTTATCTCCAGCCCAGACTTTACCAACTGATTCATAAGAACTCCTAAGAACACTTTAAAACAGTTCCACAACAGTCCCGCGCAACCGTTCTGTCCTTCCCCAGCTATCACCCCCACGTACTTGATAGCTGTGTGTCCCTTGGTCGTTACATTATCCCCACCTGTCAAAAGTTCCTCGCCCCGAGGGAACAACAATTTAGACACATAACAACAGAACAACATTAGAAAATGCATGAGCTTAGTAGTCCACAACTTAATACTGCACAAAGTCCCTCAAACGAGCAGGCGGTCTCATCCGCCTCAGTGCCCTAGTCGGGGAGGCCGGGGGTGCGTCTCCCCCAGCACCAGGGGAGGAGAGAGTGAGGGGTGTTCGGGGGGTATGTGCGGGTGGGTACCCACATATGTCTCTGTCATTACCCCTGGGTGGTGGCTGGGTTGCATTGAACTGTGTGGGTGTGTCCTGTGTGGGATAAAATGTTATGTGAGGTGCAGTTTGATTTTGCATGGTATACAGGGAGGCGTCCATTATTGTTCTTTAAGTCATTCTGTGAGAAAGCAGATGATTATAAGAGAGTGAAGGAGGTGGAGGTTTGGAGACATTATAGAAATGTTGGAGGAATGTATTGCAGGCGAATGAGCTGTTGTGACTGGGAGGTTGACGTGGGAAAGGGCCGGTGAATGTGCGGGAAAATCAGAGCCGTGGAATTCAGAGCTGTGACAACTGAGGTACAGGAAGTTGGTTGGTGACATGATTCACGTAGATTAATTAAATATCTCTAGGCAGCGGCTTTATTTTCGCTCGAGATTAACACAATACCACTACAAAACAAGCAAAGATTATGTAAAAATGAATTCAAATGAATAACATTTACCTTTACTGCACTTTCTGTGTTTGTCGCTCACTTCCTGGAGCCATGTCTGATCTGTGTGTCAAAGGCTCCATGAGCAGCCATCTTTGTGTAAAATGGAACACAGTGCCAGTGAAAAGGAGTGGTTGGATGTTTCAGAGATGAGTTGGGCGTTGGGTGAGGTGGAAATTGCATAAGTGTGATGGAGAGGGTGTGGGCGTTGCAGAGAGACGGTGAAGGGCATTGAGGTAGAAGAACATTAGACTGAAGGTGACGCCGCCGGCCTTTTCACGGCAATCCTGACAGCCATTATATGTAGGTAGACTTGAGCAATGTAAAAAAGGGGGGCTCACCTCTGTCAAAATACGGCTTAATAATTTGAACATTTCCATCGACAGACTAATCAAGGACAGTCGGTGAAATGTGCTGCTAAATATCTACCTAACACATATAAACCAATTTAAAAATGTATTTTATTGACTAATACTGTATGATTGAAGTAGATATGTAGCCTGACATTTGAAATCTGGTCCTTGATTAATCTTTATATTCACAGTTAGAGGCAATTTTTTGACGGAGGTGGCAGTTGGGCGTGCTCTCCTATTGATTTGCATTGACTGAAGAGCTGAAGAGCACAGGTCTACCTACCAACAAGAAGATGGAGTCTGCACTTGCTGTTTTCCAGTGCTGTTGCAAATTGCCGTGTCTCTCTCTATGGCCGAGGGTGTCAGAACAGCCAGACAAGGGCCCAAGAGTGCCATTTGATTTCTGAGATTTATTGAATGAGAGCGCACCAGGAGGAGAACGCGGGGGGTCATTACCAGAGACAATCTAAATGCATCTTTGGTCATTACTGCTGTCTGTCACTCAGACAGCAAAGCAGGTGTGTGTGTGTGTGTGTGTGTGTGTGTGTGTGTGTGTGTGTGTGTGTGTGTGTGTGTGTGTGTGTGTGTGTGTGTGTGTGTGTGTGTGTGTGTGTATGTGATCGTGTGTGTGTGTGTGTGCGTCTCTGTGTGTGTGTGTGTGTGTGTGTGTGTGTGTGTGTGTGTGTGTGTGTGTGTGTGTGTGTGTGTGTGTGTGTGTGTGTGTGTGTGTGTGTGTCTTCAGAGTCCGGCTGTGTTGTTCCATGGCAGGTGAACTGGGTGGTGGAGTCGGCTGGTGATTCCTGGAGCACAGTGACCATTTCCCAATGTGAAGTGCTCTAGCCTTGGCAGTGTGTGAAACGCCCAGTGATTGGATACTCTTCGGTGAACTCCGCAGAGTATTCAATCACTAGACGTTTCACGCACTACCAAGGCTAGAACACTTGACTTTGGGAAATGGTCAGTATCTCAGCAGGCGGACAGAGGAGCAGGACAGGCAGGAACTCAGGGTCAGAGTGAAGCACAGAGACACAGGTCAGCTATTGAGAACAGCGACAGGAATAAAGGGTCAGGTTACTTGAGAGTACACAGAGTCGGTTCTTTCCAGGTTGTCAACGAGAAGTCAGATTGGCATCAAACTGGAGCACCGTTTTCTGAAGACAATCTGACACAGAGGGGCCATTTATATACAATTGTCAGGGAAGACAACAATTTTTTAACAGACGTGTCTCAGAAGCGTTTACACGGCAACCCTGCCATCAGGGCTTGAAGGCACAAAAATCTGAAGATTCCTTCCAGGGGAATTTAATAGATTTTTCTGACTTTTAGACAGTTTTGCAACTCTTCAGAGCAGAGAGGTGTATGCTGTGAAGAACGAGTGGGTGTAGTGGTTTGTCCATGTATAATGGAGAAGATTTGAACATTGCAGAGATGAGATGGGTATCAATCAGAAAGCAGGGAAATGTTTTGGAGAAGATGTGGGTGGGTGCTGCAGAGGCCATGCAAATGTGGTGGAGAAGAGGCTATGGAAGGAGTCTGTCTATGGTGGAATGGGAGGAATGGAGAATTGTTGAGAAAGAGAGAGCGAGAGAGAGAGAGAGAGAGAGGGAGAGAGAGAGAGAGAGAGAGAGAATGAAAGCGAGAGCGAGCGAGGGAGAGAGAGAGAAAGTGAGAGAGAGAGCAGGGAGGTGTTCCGGAGAGTGGGTGGGCATTGTGGAAAGGAGATAAGTGTGAAGATCAGGTACGGAAGTTAGTGTGCTGCATCAGTGGGCGTTGATGAGATAGATTAGGCGTGTGTTTTGGAGTGTTATTGAGAGAAAAACAGGTGAATTTTTTGTTTATGGAAACTGCAGAGGAGGCTAAAGAAGGAGTGTATGTAAATGAGGCGGTGAATGCAGATGAGGAGGTGGGCGTGAGTGGAGACATGCTGTACACCAGTGTTTCCCAACCTTTTTTGTCTTGTGTACCCCCAAGCCTTTTTGTTGTGCCATGAGTACCCCCTAACTCATGTTCTATATCACTTCCTCTATCCCAATGTAACTAAGCTCCATATATTTGCTAAAATTTCATTTTTCCAAGTACCCCCTGCAGTCTGCTCGCCTCCCCCTAGTGGTACACGTACCCCTGGTTGGGACTCACATGCTGTACAGTACGGTAGAGCAGCTGGCTGTTCTGACGTGACTGTGAACAGGTGTGAGCTGGGCCGCTGACAGCTGTGGCTGGGCGCGGGACAAAGACACATGACGGGGACCCCAACCCAATACATACATACATACAATGTAATGAGGATCCAATTCTAGGCCCCTTTCTCTCACTGGGCCCGGGACAAGTGACCCCGTTGTCCCCCCACCCCTGTCGACTGACCTGGGTGTGACAGCAGTGGAAACGGCAGCAGCAGGAGGTGCAGGGTCCTGTTACTGTGCAAAGACCAG
>NC_085865.1:46844191-46846691 GCF_034702125.1 Engraulis encrasicolus
GATAGACATATATATATTCAGATGAGCTGGGGGGCACCCAGCCATGCCCCAGTGGTCTGGGCCGCCGGCTTTCCACGCGATGGGAATGAACAATGGCACTGGGCTGTGCTGCTGCTGCTGCTGTTCAACGCACAGGACACACACACACACACACACACACACACACACACACACACACACACACACACACACACACACACACACACACACACACACACACACACACACACACACACACACACACACACACACACACACACACACACACACACACACACACACACACGCATGGGCAGTTATCCAGCCGCGGGTTGTTAAAGGGGGCCAGCCTGCCCCATCTTCCATCGCCCCTTTCTCTCCACTCTCCGTCACCGTCGACTCATGAAAATGGATAGGGGATGCGAGGAGTCAGCAGGCGACAGCAGCACAGAAAAAAAGGGATGGAGAGGGGGATGGAGAGATGGAGAGGAGAGGGAGAAGGGGAGGAGAAGAGAGAGGAGAGAGATAACGAGAAGAGATGAAGGGCTGAATGAAAAAGGCTGTTCCATTTATTTGCTGGGATTCCAGCGGAAAGTAAATTAGGTTATACAAGACAGTCTTTGTCTTTCAGTGTCTCTCTTTCTTTGTGTGTGTGTGTGTGTGTGTGTGTGTGTGTGTGTGTGTGTGTGTGTGTGTGTGTGTGTGTGTGTGTGTGTGTGTGTGTGTGTGTGTGTGTGTGTGTGTGTGTGTGTGCATGCTCACTCTTGTGTGCATTTGTGTGTGCCTCCCTTTCAGATTTTTTGTGTTTGTGTGTGTGCGCGTACTTGTGTGTGCGTGTGTGCGTGTGTGTGCATACTTGCTCTTGTATGCATTTGTGTGCCTCCCTCTGAGATTTTTTGTGTTTGTGTGTGTGTGTGTTTGTGTGTGCACGTGTACGTGTACGTGTACGTGTACGTGTATGTATTTGTGTGTGTGTGTGTGTGTGTGTGTGTGTGTGTGTGTGTGTGTGTGTGTGTGTGTGTGTGTGTGCGCATAATCGCTCTTGTGTGCATTTGTGTGTGCCTCCCTCTGAGATTTTCTGTGTTTGTGTCCATGTATTTTCCTTTTACATGCATGGAGTATGGTCACACATTGTGCCTGTATGCATGCATTTTATGCATAATGTGTGTGTGTGTCTGTGTCTGTATCTGTATGTGTATGTCTCTGTGTGTGCACATCTCTTTATGCTTGTGTATGTGTGTGTGTGTGTGTCTGTGTGTACGTGTGTGTGTGTGTGTTTGCATCTGCCTGTCTGTCTGTCTGTCTGTCATGTGTGACATGTGTGTATGTGTGTGTGTCTCTGTCTCTCCTATCCTATTTGTCTCTGGTTTTTTTCTACTCGGGTATTTGTCACTTCTGCATGCTCCTCCCTGCCCTGACCTCTGTGTGTGTGTGCGTGTGAGCATGCGTACGTGCGTGCGTGTCTGATCTGCCGTGAGATCGGTGGCCCTCGTGACAGATCTGCTGAAGTGCTTGTTTACACGCTGCCTCCGCTATCGAGATCTGAAACGCTTTATCAGAGCGAACACGCAGCCTCCGCCATCCTCCGCCATGCTCCCAGATCTAGATCTTAGCACTCCTTCTTCATCGCAGCCGCATCGCAGCATCTTGTAGATGTCTTCACAGCACAAGCTCCACTGAATACACTTCAGAGGGAGCATGTCTAAGCACCAGCCTACGACATCCTTAAAAGTGCACTCTTCAGAGCACACATCTTAGCAGCAGCAGCAGCAGCAGCAACCAACTGATGCCTGTCTCTACTAAACGCAGTCTTCACCAACAACTTATTTCAGCAGTAGACTGTACACCACATACGGTAGCCAGTATGTCTCAGCGGCAAGTTGTATCGGGACTTTACAACTGAGGTGTAAAGCAAAGCAAACACACACACGCACACACACATGCATGCACGCACGTACGCACGACGCACGCACACAGACACACACACACGAGCACACACACACACACACACACACACACACACACACACACACACACACACACACACACACACACACACACACACACACACACACACACACACACACACACACACACACACACACACAGAAACACTTAACCCAAGGTTTTTTTTTTTACTGGTGTGAGTGAGTAGGTTGAAAGATCCAGAGTGGCGTGAAAGAGTCTGTTGCACTGAGGCATGGTGCATTGAGCTTGTGCTGTGCTCTTTTCCTCTCTCGCCAGGTTCAGGCACCAGATAAGAGAGGGCCTGTCCCCCATCCTCTCTCCATTTACTCACAGGCTGGTGAGTCAGACTTTTTTGTTATTACTTCTCATTCACTCTCTCTCTCTCTCCATTGATCCAAATGGGCCAACATTCTGCTGAATGCTCAACATTGGAAGCGATATGTATCTGTATTATTATTTACCGGTCGTTGGAATTGCACATTGGAGTTGGGTGAAAAGCAATTTCAATCTTCGGGATTCAATCTAGAACTCTTGTTACATAGGAAATTGACAA
>NC_085865.1:46849191-46851691 GCF_034702125.1 Engraulis encrasicolus
CTGTTGCCAAACACATATAGTGCTTTTATTCCTAAAGCATTTAACAGTAGCGCTTCATATTGCTGTCTTACACTCATTCAAACACTCTTTTCATTCCTGTTTTATTTATTCAGCTTTGTCACAATAAGCACCCCATAGTACAGTTTGTGCCACTTTAAAAACATGCAAACAAAAAAGAAGCAATTCAGACTTCAGATCTGGTCCAGTAAAGCTATTTTGCACAAGTCCTAAAGTGTGTGTATTTTCTACTTTTTATTCATAAGTTTAAAAGTGTCTACCACTAAATCCTGCACCTTGTCAACGGATGAGCGGTGACCCTTTCCTACTTCACTAAAAGCAATTCAGAGTAATGTCTCACTGCTGTGCACACATTCGAGCACACTCTTGCCACAGCACAGAGGCCATGCAGCGCACTACCCTCCCTGCCCAGTAGGGGGACAGGTTTTGGTTCATTGTCTTGCTCAAGGATATTTTGTTCTAATTAGGAGTAGTGGGATTTTAACCAGGAACCTTCCAAGTGCAAGCTATAATCCGTGTGTCTCTATATGGTGCTGTAAATAAAAGATTACACACACAGACAGTGTGTAGGGCTTTGTTTTCAAAGCACTTTGCATGACTAACTCACACAAACTCATGATTGAAAGCAGCCATGCTTGCAAGTGCAAGGCTATACCTAGCTGTTATATCATTAGGACCGGTTCGGGGCTCAGTGTCTTGTGGAAGGACGTTTTAGCCCTAATCAGGAAGACCGGGATTTGCACTTGGAACCTTCCAGGTTCAGGCCATAACCCATAGGTGTCTTTGTATGGTAAATAAATGGATCGCATATACCGTAGTGCTTTTTCCTCTAGAGCACAGCAATACTATACTGCCTCACACTTATTCGCACACACTCATGACTGAGTTCAGCCCTGAAAGCTTCTACCCAGCTCATTGGAAGCAAATTGAGGCTCAATGTCTTTCTCAAGGACATTTTGTCATGGCCAGGGATTTGCACCAGGAGTTCAGGCCATAACCCGTATGTGTAATTGTATGCTCAATGAATGGATCGCACATATGTAGCACTTTCTTTTTTTTCCCAAAGAATTTAAACTCTGTACTACCTTATACTAATTTACACTTTCTCAACATTGAGATCAGCCCTGCAATACTCTGCCCAGCTCATTTGGAGCAGATCGAGAGCTCAGTGTCTTTTTCAAGGACATTTTGCTGCCATGGTCAGGAGAAGAGGGATTTGCACCAGGAACCTTCGGACCTCAGGCCGCAACCCATATTTGTAATTGTATGCTCAATGAATGGATCGCATATACTATATGTAGCCTTTTCTTTTCTTTTTTTTTCTAAAAGAATTTAAACTCCTTTCTACCTTTATACTCATTTACACATTCTCAAAACTGAGAGTAGACCTGTATGACTCTCAAGGACATTTAGCCATGGTCAGGAGAAGAGGGATTTGCACCAAGAACCTTCGGACCTTAGGCCGTAACCCATGTGTGCATTTGTATGTTAGAAACTATATGGATCACATATGGATGGATGATCACGGTTTTCCCCAGAGCGATTTACCATACATACCTTAACGCTTAACCGCCTTACACTCATGGCTGAAAGCAGCCAGCCAAGGCACTAGCCATCTCATTAGGATCAGGTTGGGGTTCAGGGTCCTGCTGAAGGACATTTTCCCCCTATCAGGAGAAGTGGGATTTGCACCTGGAGCCATCATTCAGATGACCTTGTCCTGGGCCCAGCCAAATCTGTCAGCGGTCCTGATGCTGACCTCTAAATGAACTTTTTTCCATCTCCAGCCAAAAAATGACAAATACATTTGTATATGTTAATCTTACAAGCCAACCACACATCCCCTAATAGGTGAAAGTGGCTAGTAAGTTGGTCTGCCAGCCAAACTCAAATTTCACCAGCATTTGGCCGGTTTGTGGGTGCTAATTTCAAGCCTTGTGTATATGTACCGTTATGAGCATCTAGATGTGTATGTGTATGTGTATGTGTTTGTGTATGTGTACTGTATGTATGAGAAAATACACATGTTGATGAACCTTCCGCAAGGGGAAAAATTAACCTCTTTAACTTATTAACCACCTAACTAAATAATGAACTAACTAACTGACTCGCTGACTTTGAATAATGGGGTTCCAGATTGCGCATTGACCGTGTGCGTGTGCGTGTGCGTGTGCGTGTGCGTGTGTGTGTGTGTGTGTGTGTGTGTGTGTGTGTGTGTGTGTGTGTGTGTGTGTGTGTGTGTGTGTGTGTGAGCGCACTCGCCTCCCTCTCCTATCTCCCTCCTTCCTCAAATCCCCCTTCCCTATCCAGCACAGCGCAGCTTCTGCCTGAAGTGATAATTAAGGCTGAGCGTGTGCTGTGTGTATGACCGTGCCTGTCTCACTCATATTAATTTCACCACCCCCACACACATTGGCATGCACAAGCCATAAGATCCGCTTTGTATTTGTTTTTTTTTATTTACTCCGTGGCAGTTCAAAAG
>NC_085865.1:46856691-46886691 GCF_034702125.1 Engraulis encrasicolus
ATAGCCCGTCTCGGCCTGCTCTGATGAAGGGTTGATGGGGGATTGAGCATACGCTACGGTACATTCTCTTCCTCATCCCCAATCCCTTATGATTGGTGGACTCTTGGCCAAAGGAAATGGACTCTGTGTTTCATCCAATTTTGCAGGACATTTCTTTGTTGTTCGGGAAAACACACAAGCGTTTATATCTTGATCATTTTTGGGAAGATGCTGTATTGATTATTATTAAGGATAAATACCTCGAGTCAGTTAGTTATTAAACATTACTCTGGGGACTGAAGCTCTTAACTTGCATCTAGGGCTGTGTAGGGAGTTGATTATTATGGGGCAGCCATGGCTCAGTGGTTAAAGCGCTGGCCTTTAGATCAGAGGGTTGCAGGTTCAAATCCCACCCTTACCAGCACTTTCATCCATGGCCGACGTGCCCTTGAGCAAGGCACCTAACACCACATTGCTCCAGGGCCTGTAACCAATACCCTGAACTTAAAGGGTAACGTTTAGGTTAAATTTATAACTAAATATATACTGGATGTTGTCAGGAGAGGTGTTTTGAAACATATATGTGAAATTCACAGTCTATAACAAAGCCAAACTGCAATATTTTTTATGAAATTGTATCATTTTACAGCTACTTCTGAAGTATTGGGCTCCTCGCTGGCAGAGCCTCTATGACGTAGATAGAGGGAGTCCAACTAAAGTTCTGGCTCAGCTCTCGCTTGTGGATGTAGGCTTACCAACCATTTTGGTTGTAGTAGAGAGGCTGGGAAAAGTGGACAGTTATATTGTATGTGGGCTATTGAAAATGGTCTATTACTGTGTTTGTGCATTGTGTATTTTTAAAAGACAGATCAGCGGGTCTATCGGTTTATCTAGAATATTAAACTGTTCTGGGTCTCCGCGCTGTCTGTGGCCATGCGTAATATTTGCGAATTATAAACAGGGGGGCGATATCTAGCCTATCTCTCCTTTGCTTTCACATGAGAGATGCATTTCATAGGCAAATCTAAAACAGTCTCAAAGTAGACCATTACATAGGCTACTTAGAAATAGCGACTACTTTAATATTTTTTCCCAAAAACGGCATTTGCCGTGGAGTAACGGCATGCCGCCTAAATGGACTTGCGCCCTCTGTCCATGGTGCTGAAACCGCGGCACTACTCTTATGTGAAGCGCGTTACAGTTTCACGAGGGGCTCAGTAGGCCTATTACATGAAACTTCAATAAAGCTCATCCACAGGCACGTCACAAAACAATAAACCAGGCGGCGGGACTTTCGATTATATTCCCTCCAAAAACGTCACAAAAAACAGTTATTGCATTGTCCGTAATTATACCAAACTAAAAAAGTATTCCCGTAGGCTAGAAGAAATCAAGTCGTCAGCTGCTATAATCCTCGTTACAAAACTGAAACAAAAATGCCAGCACAAATATGACCTATATAGCCTACCTATTTTTGCATTGCGAGCTGTCCACGTGTGTGGTGCTAGGGGCGAAATGTGCACTGGCAGCACTCGTCGTTGAGTTTGGGAGATGTCTTTAGTGGGAGTAGGCCTATTTGAATGTGTAAAACAAGTTGGACATGCTGGGCATTTTCAGTAGGCTATGCGTGGGGAAGTAGATCGATTATTATTTGCATGCGTCACTGTTTCACTGTCGACCTTGCATCAGCATGCCAACGTTAGGCTAAATTTGCCAAACTAACGTTGATGTGGTCCTGACATTTTGATGAATAGCATAATATCTCTACAAAATCGGGAGTAAATTGAATTGAAAGTCTCCCAACATGTCTTGCCAATCCATGAGGATACGGAAAATCTAGCACACCACACGCGGAGAAAGCGTTCCTTTGATAGAGAAGATACCTGCGTCTTTGTAAAGTGCTGCGCGCACATTTGATTGCCGGTTTTACAAATTACGGAGATAAACATGCCAGGTCCAAATTACTAACAGGAAAAGAGGGACGATGACAAAGGGGATGAATCGCCAGGAAGACAGGGATGACGAGTCTCGCCTGGTTTTGTGGTTACGACACGCAATCCACCGCTGGACCAGCTGGCTATCAGCAATCGCCGCAAGAATCAAACCTGTTTCAAATTCTGGTCATCTCTCGTGAGTGTAGGGTAGGCTACTGCATATAGGTTAGTTAAAACATTGCTACGACCCAATTTGGCACACTGTCCACTCCATGCGCAAAAGACACAACGTCGGAAGGGATTCGGTTACTGACAGACAAGAGGTACGAAGCGGTCCTCAACTTCAGAAAAAAAGATGTGCTGGATATGTGGATATGCTATGTAGGCCTGGAGAAAGAGGTTCACTCTCTCCAGCAGTTCAAAACCACCGTCAGGTTATGCTTCGGAAGCATATCGGTTTTTTCCCCCCGACAAAAGCGAAGCGCCATAAAGTCGCAGTCAAGTTTCTAGGCTATAGGCCAGCACAGCAGCGTTAATAAACTCCAAAAAAGTAATGTGACATACCCTAATAATGACAATCTTACTGTGCAAACTGGGGCAATAAAAACAGTCGGTGGTGGCGGTAGTGCGCGATAGCAATGTGATGGGGAGGGGGATTCTTTTGGCTACATCTAGCCTACCCAACTCAGGACTCTGGATCCAACCGAGAATCTCCACAATGAGGGAAACTTATCGAAAATATAAAATTAAATATGCTATATGCACAAATAGAGTTTATATCAATCAGACATTTTATTAGGTTAACAACGTTATTTTGAAACCTAATGAAGTGCCACATAGCCTAATAACGGTCTGGCACACCCTCATGGCGCTGCTGCAGCGCATTGACATGGTGGAAACCTACAAAAAAAATGTTATTATTTTAAATAATAAAATGGTTCAGACGGTATCTGGTGGATACTGCCACTGTTTAAGGCCATTTAACTTGTTGAAATTTAGCCTATAGGTCTGGAAATGTGTTACAATATTATAATCTGGCCTATTCTCTGCGGTGCTTAGTATGTCTGTAGAACGCGGCGACTCCCTCTATCTACGTCGGATTCTAAATGTTTGTTTAAAAGAAGCCGCCGTTATTTTTGACAAAGTTTTCTGAAAATGTTGTTTATGCAATAATTCGGTATTTTGACAAATATCACATCTAAATTTATGTATTGAGGTTCTTAAAATGAGATTTAGTGGTGTTTAACCTGCAAGTTACACTTTAAATAAATGTAAGTCGCTTTGGATGCAAGGGTCAGCTAAGTGTAATATAATAATGTAATGATTATTAGGAGTTGCTGTGGGGAAGTGCTGAGGAGTGAGTGTAGTGCCTTATGGAGGACATGATTGAGACTGAGTTTACAGTATATTCCTTGTGATGGAAGTATGGTTAAAGATCTGGTCAAAGAGCTGTGTGCGACTCTCCCTCTTCCTCTTCTGTATGTTCTGGCACCATTGTTCAAAGGCAGAGCACTAGAACCTCAGTTTTGGACAAAAAATGTGCTACTGTCAGTTCTAGAGTAGCACACTCATACAACATTATCATTTAAGCGTTGTTGTTGGATGTTTTTTTTTTCTCAGTGTCACTCTGAAAGGTTAACAATGCTATGGCTCTTGTGCTTTCATATGGCAAACCGTAGGGGTTGGCGTGGAGCTCTATTTGACCTCATGAAGGCTGTGGTAATACGAGGTATGGAAGGGGGGTGGGGGGGGTGAGCATATTCATAGACCTTGTAGGGGTTACGTTGCCTGGTTCACACTAGGGATGTTAACCGGTAACCGGTTAACCGATAGTCAACCGGATCAACTTTAACCGGTTAAAATTTTCTGCCACCGGTTAACCGGTTGTACTACTACTAATAATAATAATGATAATTTCCTTCCAAAAAGCCCCCCAAAAAAACAGGTTTTAGTACAATAATTCAGCATTTTCCATCTGGCAACAGTGGCTGGACATGGCAGGTCCTGTCTGCGCAGCAAAAAAAGAGGCTTATGTGAAAAAAACCCCCCAAAAAAACAGTGCTGTGCATAAAAGTCACGCAAACATTGTATAATTTAAGATTACCGGTTAACCGGTTAACCACCGGTTAATGAGTCTCAGTAGCCGGTTAAGAGTTTTTTCATCCCTAGTTCACACACCAGACTGCATCACTAGTGAGACTCGAGAGACCACCTACTGAACTTCTCGTTGGGGAGGTGTGGTTTACAATTACGGTTGATTATTGACCGTTACGAATTTATCATTTGGTGTATACGTAGTCCAAAGCCAGTTGTGTCAGCTGTATTCAAACAAACTGCAAACTTCCATTTGTCGAGTAATACGCGTCAAAGGAGGATCAGGAAGCGTGCTCAACACCTTGTAGTCTAATACTTTACACTGGGTGCTTAACTTCGTCAATGAGTGAACTCAAAATAAGTGAATAAAGAAGCACTCTTCAGGTTTTTTTCCGTTTTTAATCGCCTCACATCACAGACATTTCGGGCTTACACCCTTCTTCAGTGTGAATCGGGTGTAAGTCTGTGATGTGAGGCGATTAAAAACGGAAAAGCGTATTATTAGACTTATTTTTGAGTAATACGCGTCCCCATCTTTCCAACCCTTCCTCGCTCCACTCTCGGATTGGCTTCCTGCCTCAGGCTAGCGGTTTGGGATGAGTATCCATGCTGTCTTTCAGATCGGAACGATTGTGCAAAGCAGCGTGGGATTTCCCAGGCTAGTGATTAGGAATGATCACAGGTCCTTATGGAGGGTATATTAGGGGCTTGATGAAGACTGAGCTTATGTGAGCTCGTCTGCGTGGGGTAGCTGTTGGGATGTTGTGTTGGTCTTCTGAATAGAAGCTCTTAACCATGCAGGTGCAGGCTGGAGACCTCTCCATGGTGCTGAAGCAGCCACACTCATATAGGGAGGGACACTCATATGCATGCATGGACACACACGGTTCACCCTCTCTCTCTCTCTCTCTCTCTCTCTCTCTCTCTCTCTCTCTCTCTCTCTCTCTCTCTCTCTCTCTCTCTCTCTCTCTCTCTCTCACTGCTGCCCTCCCATCCCCCGCAGCACCCGGCAGCTCTTAACCACTGTGGCTTAGACACAAAAACACATGCCCTCTCTCTCTCTCTCTCTCTCTCTCTCTCTCTCTCTCTCTCTCTCTCTCTCTCTCTCTCTCTCTCTCTCTCTCTCTCTCTCTCTCTCTCTCTCTCTCTCTCTTCCACATGTACACACACGTACACACACACGTACACACCATAACACATCAGCTGTGGTGCTATTCCTCATGTCAACTGCTGGTGTTTCATGGCCATGGGGGAAAACACAAGCACATAAGGGAGTTTAATTTCAGTTCAGCCTGTAGCCTTGTATAAGAATGCCCACTGTTGCTCATAAACTGCTGGAAGGCGCTTCTGTTTCTCCCATAGATTAAAGTACATTGCAATAGCATCTCTTTTTCTCTTTCTTAAGACATTGCTGTGAAAACAAGGCAATTTTTATCATAATTTTATGCATTACATATACATTCACACACAATGTGCTGTACACAGGCAATAACAGTAATCTACGATATGCTCAATAAAATCCATAAGCCATAATAAAGGTTGATGAAATGTAGGCTTTAATAAAAGTGGCACAAAAGTCAATAAAAACATTGATAAAATATAAAGTAGCATAAAATAAATGTAGTATAAAATAAATGTCAAGTTCACCTTAAAATATCTTTCTTATCTGTTTCTGTCTCTCTCTCTCTCTCTCTCTCTCTCTCTCTCTCTCTCTCTCTCTCTCTCTCTCTCTCTCTCTCTCTCTCTCTCTCTCTCTCTCTCTCTCTCTCACACACACACACTTATTGCCAGTTGTAAAAAGCAGTCTTGTAGTGAGTGTAGTGTGCATTTCTATAGAATGCTATTACTGAAGCAGCAATAACGACAAGCAACTTCTGAGCCCTTGGGCGTCCACTTACAGAACCTCACTACACAATTACCGTCATCCAAACTGGTGCAAACTGGCCATGTACTGGTCTGAACAAGAACAAGACTCCATAGCATATCACATACCCACTGCCAGGGCTGGACTGGCCATCTGGCATAGCGGGCATTTCCTGGTGGGCCCCGCATCCTCGTGGGCCCGTGTTTTCAGAATTTTTTTAAAAAAATTCTAGGACCCCACGAGGGTGCGGGCCCCCTAGAATTTTCCTTTTTTTTTACGTTTCTGAAAATACGGGCCCACGAGGGTGCGGGGCCCACTGGTGAGTCAGTTCTGCGCCGCTAATTATGGGGGGCCCTTTAAGCTAAAAGTGCCTGGGACCTATTTCTCCCCCAGTCCAGCCCTGCCCACTGCACATCTGAGGAGGCTGTTTCCCTGGCCCTCTGACAGGGAGATCATTCCCAGGAGCTTTGGAAACAAGCAGGATCCGTGTGCGCTGGAGAGTGGAACATCTGTCTGTGCACCCTTGGGGCTGGTTGTACACACGCACACACTGCACTGCACTCTGAGCCTGATGGTTTGAGCACCAACAGCAGGGCAGGGTGATGTAGCTTCTGTAATAAGGAGTGTGTGTGCGTGTGTGTGTGTCTCTGTGTGTGTGTCTGTGTGTGTGCATGCCCGGGCGCGTGTGTGCTTGTACATGCGTGCGTGCGTTCGTGCGTGCGTGTGTGTGTGTGTTTGTGTGTGTGTGTATGAAAGACAGAGAGAGTGTGTGTGTCTGTGTGCCCGTGTCTGTGTGTGTGTGTGTGTTTGTGTGTGTGTGTATGTGTGTGCGTGTGTGCTGGGGGTGTTTTATATTGCAAGGCAATCTCTGGGCCCTGATAACCCCTATGGAGATCATCTCGTTACCTAAGCCATCCTCCTTCATGTGCCGGCCAGCACTTTACCTCCGGCCGTAAAAGACCCAGCTGCTTCAGTTTAAAGATGCATGGTGTGAGCGTGTGTGTGTGTGTGTGTGTGTGTGTGTGTGTGTGTGTGTGTGTGTGTGTCTGTGTCTGTGTGTCTGTGTGTCTGTGTGTCTGTGTCTGTGTGTCTGTGTGTCTGTGTCTCTGTGTGTGTGTGTGTGTGTGTGTGTGTGTGTGTGCGTGTGCGTGTGCGTGTGTGTGTGTGTGTGTGTGTTACTATCTTTGGCAGTTTTATGTACCGGTACATACCAGCAGCAGTGTGGTGTTTTATGGCAATGCTTTAAGAAGACGGCGAGAAATACTCCTTTGAGACGTGAGATGGTTTAAACACTGTTTAACACTGTAGTATACTCAAAGGAGTACTGTCAACTGTGTGTGTGTGTGTGTGCGTGCGTGCGTGCGTGTGTGCTTGCGTGTGTGCGTGCCGGCCTGCCTGCCTGCCTGCCTGCATGTATGTCTGTATTGTGGGTGTGCGTGCATGTACAGGTACCGTATGTGTGTCTGTGCATATATAATCATTATCGCTATGCTACTTCAGCCACTGCCCTTCACTTTACTAATTACTAGGAAGTCCAAGTTGTCCTAAAGTCCAAGTTCTGCTGTTGGAGACATGTGCTTGTGGGTTTGTCAGTTCTGATCGTCCTGTATGTCTTATGACCTGTTGGAGTTTTACAGTGTTTTATGGATGAGCTGAAAGAATATGCCGTGAAATTCCCCTTGGGGGGCGTGAGATGTTTTAAACATCCTGAGAAGTCTCTCGAGTGTGTGTGTGTGAGCAGTGTGTGTACTGTATGTGTGTGTGTGCGCGTGTGTGTGCCTGCGTGGGTGCGTGCGTGTGTGCGGACGGGCGTTGGGAGAGGTGGGCGTTCGTGCATGCATCTCTTTACCGCAGTAGCTATCATCCGAATGTGATCCAAGTTTTTACCTCCGCTTTACTGCGCCTTAAAGTCCGCAAACACTCCAGGTGGTTTACATATCTTCCAAGTTCTACAGTTCAAAGCTGATTGGTGTGCATTACTGCATGAGTGCGCTTGAAGGTGCTTTTTATAGATGTGAGTTTCACAGTATTTTACCGGTATGTCTGTGAAATACCCCTGTGAGACGTGTGTGTGTGTGTGTGTGTGTGTGTGTGTGTGTGTGTGTGTGTGTGTGTGTGTGTGTGTGTGTGTGTGTGTGTGTGTGTGTGTGCATGCATGCTTGCATGTGTGCGTGCCTGCATGTGTGTGTGCATGTGTCTGTCCATGTAGGTGACTTTGTGTATCTAGTCTGTTGATGAGTGAATAAATCAAAAACGTTAACTGTGAAATAAAATGTTACATGGTGTGTGCAGACAACAGACATTGTTTTTTTTTTATACTACAGTATGTGTGTAGAAAAACTTTTAAAATCGTCTCAGCTTGGTCTGTTTGTCTGCTTGTGCTGGAGGTTGAGGCTTACCAAATGCTAATTCTCTGTGTGTGTGTGTGTGTGTGTGTGTGTGTGTGTGTGTGTGTGTGTGTGTGTGTGTGTGTGTGTGTGTGTGTGTGTGTGTGTGTGTGTGTGTGTGTGTGTGTGTGTGTGTGTGTGTGTGTGTGTGTGTGTGTGGTGGGGATGGGTGTCTCATCTGTACCAGTTATATGGTGTGGTCTTTGCTAGACCATAAGCCAAATAAACAGTTCCTCCTATTACGTATTATTACTTATTATTATGTTTTTGGTCACATTATTTTGTCTGTTTGTTTGTCTGTCTGTCAGCAGGATGACTCAAAAAGTTATGAACGAATGTGGATGATTGTGGAGTTTTTGGAAATGACAAAAGGAACGAGTGATTACATTTTGGTGGTGAATGTTTAAAAGATTCCTCACCATTGCTGGAGAGGACGAATTTTAACATTCCATTTTCTATTTCCACAAAAAGAAGGCAGAAAGACTTGAACAAAAGTAGGGTGTAACATAGTCACATGTTCTATCAAACAGCTTTCTTGGAGGAGATCTGCACTCTTTGAGTGAATTCTAGTTATTAGTATTTTTTTTTACCTTTTTCTTTATTTTCAGTCCCGGGTTTATCTCATATCGTTTGTCTACATTTATTCTGCCTCTGTGTATGCTTGTGCACATTTGTGAGTGTCTGTTTGGAAGAATATTTAGTGTTCAGGTCTGTGCTGGTCTGCCTGTGTGTGTGTGTGTGTGTGTGTGTGTGTGTGTGTGTGTGTGTGTGTGTGTGTGTGTGTGTGTGTGTGTGTGTGTGTGTGTGTGTGTGTGTGTGTGTGTGTGTGTGTGTGTGTGTGTGTGTGTGTGTGTGTGTGTGTTTGTGTGTGTTTTTTTTTTTTTTTACTAAACCACAAAACCGATTATAGATGATTGAACTGCTAAATATTTTGGGCTTTTTAGAAAATTGGATTTTCAGAAAAATGGTTTTATGTGTGGAATGGAATAAAGTATGTAACGTGCGCTCTCTCTCTCTCTCTCTCTCTCTCTCTCTCTCTCTCTCTCTCTCTCTCTCTCTCTCTCTCTCTCTCTCTCTCTCCCTCTTTCTGTATCTTTCACCCACCCCCCTCCTCTCTTTCTCTCTATGGATGTGGATGGCTATGTGTGTGTGTGTATTTGTGTACGTGCATGCCTGTGTGTCCGTGCCTGCCTGCCTCTGTGTGTGTGTGTGTGTCTGTGTATGTGTATGTGTGTGTGTGTGTGTGTGTGTGTGTGTGTGCTTTGCTAAGCAGCGAGCCGTGGGCTTATTGAGCAGGCTACTCCCCCAGTGCCCTGCTGCTGTGGAGGAGGCTGTTGTGAGGGGAGGCGCCGTGAAGAAACTGCTGAGGATCCTAAAGG
This sequence comes from Engraulis encrasicolus, assembly GCF_034702125.1. Classification (NCBI taxonomy): domain Eukaryota; kingdom Metazoa; phylum Chordata; class Actinopteri; order Clupeiformes; family Engraulidae; genus Engraulis; species Engraulis encrasicolus. The sequence goes on from NC_085865.1 coordinate 46,866,329, forward strand.
TACCAACGCTCTAAGCTACTTTTACTCCTCACACCTGACCTGCGTCATCAGTAACCATGAGCTCCTCTGCTTATCCCTACATAATCAATAATCATACGCTCCTCTGCTTATCCCTACATAGTTAATCAATAATCATTACGCTCCTCTGCTTACTCCCACTTCATCAATAACCACAAGCTCTACTGTGCTTACCCCTGCATGATCAATAATCATAAGCTCTTTTGCACACACCTGCATTATCACTCATCAAACCTGAATAATGCCCAAGGATTTACCTGGCGGGGGTTCAGTTCAGGCAAGTGTGGCGAATTAATGAGGGCTGTGTAATCATATTTATATACCCCCTCCGGTGGATGGGGTGTTAAGGCAGGCAGATTCTGTGAATCAGCTATGTGTTTTAAGTTCATATTTTATCACTCAGCTGTGATTAATTTTTAGTATTTTTAATCCTTCATGAAAGTTTTTAGTTTTTCATTTGACCTTACATAACTTGCAGTATGAAAGCCCATACAAGTATATATGTAGCTTTTAATCCTTTGAACAATTTTAGTTTTGTGATTTAACCCTACATGACCTCTTGATGTAAAACATTCAGAAGAGATGGATATAGCAACCGAACCTACAGTTTGAAAGTCAATATAGCTTTGGGCAAAATGAAAGACTTGGCATTTCAAAGAACCAGAAGTCGTCATGCAGTGAGCAGTTTTTGCGGATCAAGCAGCTGGTTTGTGTGTGTGTGTGTGTGTGTGTGTGTGTGTGTGTGTGTGTGTGTGTGTGTGTGTGTGTGTGTGTGTGTGTGTGTGTGTGTGTGTGTGTGTGTGTGTGTGTGTGTGTGTGTGTGTGTGTGGGTGTGTGTGGGTGTGCTCGCGCGTGCGCGTGCGCGTGCGTATGCTCGCGCGTGCGTATGTGTGATGTAAGCATTTCATATATGTGTGTGTGTGTGTGTGTGTGTGTTTCAGTCTCCAGGGCAGGAGAGCACCAGGTATGCCATGAGGACACTTGCCAAGTGCACAGAGTCCAGTGTGGAGGCACGGCAACAGCTCAGTAACCTGGACAAGAGTGAGTCTTGTGCCTCTATACCGTGCGTGCATGCGTGCACCCTGAACAATGATTTCTATACAGTATTTACACCAGGCATCGATGGGTATATTTAATCCAAAATTGCTCCTGGGGACAGGGTGGCACCTTGCACAACAACCTCTGTGCGAATAGTTGAATTCGGGGGGGGTGTCAGTTGCCCCAGGCTTAGGGACAAAGGGGGCCCAGAATTGTATTTGTCAATACATTGTATATACTTTATTGGGTGGGGGTGGGGCCTTTCGGATGACTTTGACCTGGGCCCTGCCAAAGCTGTCAGCGGTCTTATGCATACATAGAATACTTGTGATATTGTGATACTGTAGCATACATTATGAAGCGTCTTGAGAGCTCATTGGAGAAGTGCTTTATAAATGCAGCCTATTGGTTGTCTGTGTAGAACTGCAGGTGCTGATTGGCCTGGTGGGTGAGGGGGAGGAGCATGTGGCGGGGAACGCTGCTCTATGCCTGGGCCACTGTGTGTGTGAGCCAGGTGTGGCCAGAGCCCTCTTGGACACCGACTGCGTTCTCACACTCCTCCGACACGCAGCCGCAGACGACAACGCAGACGCCCTGCAGCGCAACGCAGCCATCGCACTGGCCAAGCTCTGCCAGGCCGAGCCACGGTATGACACGCACACGCACACGCACACACACACACATACACACACACACACACACACACACACACACACACACACACAGACACACACACACACAGAGACACCCACACGCACGCACACAGACACACAGACACACACACACGCACGCACGCACGCACGCGCATACACACACACACACACACACACACACACACACACACACACACACACACACACACACACACACACACACACACACACACACACACACAGTCAAACCTATCCTTGTGGAGCACTCCCACTGACAACCATTAAAATAAAATGAAAGTGCTGTGGCCACTGGCCAGACAAACTCCATCCATAACCCTAAGCTGTCAGCAAAGCAATGTTTTAATACTGTTTGTCATTAACTCTAAAGCTGGCCGGTGAGTTGTTTTTAGTCATATTCCCACAAACTTTCATGGGATTTTGAAATTGGTATATGAAACACCCTATTACACTCCGCAGCCTACGTGTATACACTGTAGTCTGTTTACAAAAAATGGTAGTGCTATCCAATCACTGTGTGACCTCCAGTTGCTGTATTTCTTCTCGACACATAATTTCAGCCCTTTCATGAATCTCTATCTTGATTTATGCAAAGAATTAGGGAACACAGCGTGCCATTTAATCTCTGTAAATATTTAAGTTGGGTACGCTTGAATAACTTTGTCCACAGACAGGGTGGAGTTTGGAGGATGCAGTGCAGGTAGGGGGAGGGAAACATTTTTAATTTGACCTCTAAATCTCTGAATTTTGTACACTTGCTGGTCGCAGATTTGGCCGTTTTCATTTTCAGCTGTTTTGATAATTCATGTCGAATTTGACAACACAAATTCTGTCGCTTTAAGAACAAAATGGCTCAAGAGAAACACAATGTGTTCCCTTTTCTAGTTTTTTTTTGTGCTAGTGGGCACATACTGTATGTGCCTGAATGGTGAAGGTGCACACACACACACATGCTTGCACGCACATGCATGAATGCCCACACACACACACACACACACACACACACACACACACACACACACACACACACACACACACACACACACACACACACACACACACACACACACACACACACACACACACACACACACTGCAAGAGGTTTACTGCTTGAGATGAGTCTTTCTTTTCATTGTGATTCCAAGAACGGACCAGAGGTGGGTTCTGGCAGCGAGTGTTCTAGAATGAGTCTTCCCTGGTTTCTGAGAATTCTGTAGATTAGCTATCATTAAGTTTCAATTTATTCATGAGGCACCTCTTAAACCTCTCTCTGAGCCGCCGCTGCTTCTGCCGCTGCCGCCGCTGCGTGTCCTCTCCTCCCACTTTATTGGATAAAGGGCTATTACTCCAATACAAATTGATCGTCTTGCTGCTGGTTAGGGTGGAAATGGGCTTATTTTGTGTTTGAATACCACTTTTATCTCCTCTTTTTTCTTTACTATCCTTTTCTGCCATTTTTCCTCTCCCTTTTTTCACATTTCGCTTATCCACTTCCCTCCACTTCTCTGGTCTCCTCGCCACTTACCTCTCTCCCTCTCTCCCCTCTCCTCTTCACATGCATTATTTGTCCACATTTTCTACCATCTCTTTCCCCTAAACACCCCTTTTCCTTTCTCCTCTCTATCTCTCTCTCTCTCTCTCTCTCTCTCTCTCTCTCTCTCTCTCTCTGTCTCTCTCTCTCTCTCTGTCTCTCTCTCTCTCTCTGTCTCTCTCTCTCTTTCTTTCTTTCTTTCTCTCTCTCTCTCTCTCTCTCTCTCTCTCTCTCTCTCTCTCTCTCTCTCTGTCTCTCTCTCTGTCTCTCTCTCTCTCCTCTTCTCTTCAGGCACATGACAAGACTGCGAGAGCTCCATGGACTCGAGATCCTCCATGCTTGTATGAAGCTCATCAGCTGACCAACGAGGCAGCAAAACATTATCTCGCCTGTGAAACTCATCAACTGACAAACCACTCAGCAGCAATCCCATCCACAGACCACATCTGTCATAATCTACTGTTCAATCCACTCTGCAGAACATATCTCTTCTGTGAAACTCATCCACCAGCCAACCACTCTGCAGAACATATACCTCCAATAATCTTCTGTCCAACCACTTTACTGTACTAGGTCCAATCATGCCTCTATTGCACCAGAATTACCCAGTGATCATCAGAGCTCATCTTTACAGCGCCTCTCCAACCTACCAATCTAGTGGGCCACTAGTACATATCCCATCTCCACTACAGTATTACTAAGATGTGGTTCGGAAGGGAATTGGAGCACTCTACAGTACATGATGCTGAGTTAGTTCAACACTTAGAGATACGATTTAACACTGTCTAGAGTGTATTTGGACACAGATAGAGTACTCTCGGAGTGCACTGAGTGTTGAATTAACACTGCATTATTTTTTTTTACTGTGTGAGCTTTATTATATGAAAGCGATTGCTGAGCAGATCCAAAAGTATTGAGCATTAATGCCGACTCTATCTTAGGACCCATGGTCATATACACTACTTATTGCAGTGTTGGTGTGGTGATTCTGAGATTCAAACAACACGAAAGGCACAGAAGTGTTGGCTGTTTTTCTGGAGACTCTACTTTAGGACCAATTGTCGTATACTTACTGCAGTGCTGTGGTGAGGCCACAGACGTGGTGAAGGCGTGCTGACACTATCAGCTAATAATTCTCACAGTTTTTAACTGGGTGCTGAATCCCACATGAGCCATAAATGAATGAATAAAGGAGGCGAAGGACAGCACTCTTCAGATTTTTTCTTAGTTTATTTCCCCACAAACGTTTTGAGCAGAGCCCTTCTTCACAGCGTGTAATGGCGATTGCACCCATGAAGAGTGCTGTCCATCGCTTCCTTCATTCAGTGGTGTAGTCTACGTAGAACGCAGGTATATGGAGTATACCCACTTCAAAATGTCAGGAATTTCAGTATACCCACTTAAAATGGATTGATCCATTATTTAGAGTAGCACAACTATACTGTATACAATATACCCACTTCAAAAAATGCTCAAATATATACAGTATACCCACCATAAAAAAGTAGACTACACCACTGAGTGTTGGCTGCCTGTGTGAGTTGACTCTCATTAACGTCCGACTGGACCCTGGGGCCAGGCCCTGACCGTCCTGACCGCTCTCCTACTGTAGGTCTTGCTGATTTATCTTCAGTGTGACCACAACAAGGTCAAGATGAAAATAACAGCTGCCTCAGATGGATTTTCTTCTGTGGTTCGTTTCTGTGTGTTTCCTGTTGATGGATTTCTTTCTTTTGTCTGAGTGATTGATGCCATTGTATCTACTCCTCTCAGAAATCCTCTGAGCCATTTTGTGTAATCTTTTTTTGTGCTGTTGGTTGCTAGAGTATAGAGATGTTTGATGACTTCCCATTCATTTGGAGAGAAAGAAAGAAACAAACAATAAAACAGATCTTCAGACAAGAAGGCCTGAGACTTTAATTTCTTTTTTTCTTCTGTTTTTCTTTTTTTCTTCTTCTTCTGTGTGATGGTTGTCATTGAGTCAGTGACATAATCCATGTATAAACAGGTTGATACAGAAGTGGAGTTCTCAGTCTCTTATTTGGATGTTGTGACAAAACATTTCTCTCAGTGACTGTTGCATCTTCACGCTATGTTAAGAGATTTTTGATGACTTCCCATCCATTTGGAGAGAAAGAAAGAAAGAAACAATTAAACAGATCTTCAGACAAGAAGGCCTGAGACTTAAATTTCTTTTTTTTCTTCTGTCTGTCATCAATCCTGCACTTGAGCTCTCAAAACTCAAAATATATATATTTTTTAAATCCAACAAGAGGTCATGGAGAATTTAGAGGTCTAAGGTGATACGTATGGAATAGCGGACGACGAGGTGTCCCGATATCAAGGGAAATAATGGACGAGGCGGAGCGTTCTAAACAGCCCGACGGCGCAGCCGAAGGGCTGTTCGCTTCGCCAAGTCCATTTTCCCTTGATATCGGGACACCTCGAAGGCCGCTATTCCGCTTATCACCCGTTTACCAGCATTTAAGTATTAATTTATTAATTTATTAATAAGTTGATCTAAGGTTTTGTGAGAAAGTAGATTAACCACTGCGCTTGGTACGTTGCTATGGGCACCACTTCCTAGTGAGACGCGCCTCTATCGGAGGCATAGCCTAAGGACGCGCGCAGAATGTTGGGGTGACTTGACAACCAAATGCGATAGAATTGACGACTGGGTTTTTGACTTGACAACGATGCAATAGAATTAGTCGGGGTCTAGACAACGCGATGCGATAGAACTAACGACGCGGTCTTGACTAGACAACCAGATGCGATAGAACTAGTAACGGCACTTCGCCAGAAAGTTAGAAAAGAAGCAACTTGGACGCCCGCACGCCCGCATGACATCATAGGTGTCCTGCTACCGGGGAATAAAGGACACCTGCTCAGCCAATCAGAAGACGTTCCGTCTGCTCACTGGGTGATAATGTAGCGATAATGGAGCACAGTGTGATGTGCGTATTGTATTGGACCAAGGGTGATGCAGTAAGGTGAATCAGAAGGGTGAAGTGTGAAGGTGAATGACTGGACTGATGTTGCCTGGGTGACCTGCGATGAGTAATGTGTGACAGCCTGAGCCGAGACTTCTCTTTGTGTGTGTGTGTGTGTGTGTGTGTGTGTGTGTGTGTGTGTGTGTGTGTGTGTGTGTGTGTGTGTGTGTGTGTGTGTGTGTGTGTGTGTGTGTGTGAGAGAGAGAGAGAGAGAGAAAGAGAGAAAGAGGGAGAGCTGAGGTCTGTGTGTGTCTTTGTCTGTCTCACTGTCTCTGTGTGTTTGAGAGAGATGAGGCCTCTGTGTGTGCGTGCGTGTGTGTGTATGTATGTGTGTCTGTCACTATCTGGCGAGGACAGCAGGGGAAATCTGTCATCCAGTCTCTCCTGTACAGAACACACAGGCTGAGACTGAGAGCAACACAAGCAATGTCCTTTGCACAGAGCTGACTGAAGATGTCCACGCTCATCTCTGCTTACTTCATGTGCGAATGTGTGTTTGTGTGTGTGTGTATGTGCGTGTGCGTGTGTGTGTGTGCGCGTGCATTTGTGTGTGTGTGTGTCTGTGTGTGTGTGTGCGTGTGTGTGTGTGTGTGTGTGTGTGTGTGTGTGTGTGTGTGTGAGAGAGAGAGAGAGAGAGAGAGAGAGAGAGAGAGAGAGAGAGAGAGAGAGAGGGCTGTCAGTGAGCCAGTGACGTAAGTCCTGTATAACAGGTCAATACAAAAATGGAGTTCTCAGTGTCTCTTATTTGGACGTCATGACAATGTTTTTCTCAGTGACTGTTGCATCTTCACGGTATGTTACTCATCTTTTTTTTAAGTTTGATGGTTATTTGTGTCTTTTTGTATGTGTCAGACCGTATGACAGTGGTTCATTCACTTAGACTGTCTTTCAATTGAATTTTCTACAGGTGTCTGTGTATGTCAAATGTTAAAGGAATTTTCTATTAATGTACTTAAGTTAATGCATCTTATTTGAAAAGGGTAAGTTTTTCTGTAAATGTATGCTTGTATTCAATCGTATTCAATTCAAGTAACAGCCTGCAGGTGGGGATTGATTCCATGGGCTCTTAGGTCAGACAACAAGAGAGACCCCCGCTGCATGGGTGTTGCTGGCTCACAAAAAGATTCAGGGTTTTAGGCCAGATGTTTGTGAGACCCTAAGACAGTGGTCTCCAAATGTTGAGGCCAAATCAGGCCCGGGCATGGTTAACATTTGGCCCACCATGAGGATGGAACAAATGAAAGGATATACATGTGTGCTATCTGTGGCCATCTGGTCGGGCAATTAGTTTTGCCCTCAGCCTCATTGGAGCTAAATAGTTTGGCTCTTTGGGGAAAAATAATTGGAGACCTCTGCCCTAAGGTGTTTGGGGGTGCGGCGGACGTGTCCCCCAGTAAAATCTGAAAATACAGTTGGTGACATGTGATTTTAATGCAAGATGAGAATGGACACAAAGAGGCTTTTGCTTAAGGGCCTCTGGCCCTGGGCCCAGTAGGCCCGTGCAATTATTTTGCCTTGCTGACAGCAAGGGGATGTTTCAACTGGATGTGATAACATGTTGTCGCTGAGTGTGTGTACCAACCTGACCTAACCTGTGTGTGTCTGTGTGTGTGTGTGTGTGTGTGTGTGTGTGTGTGTGTGTGTGTGTGTGTGTGTGTGTGTGTGTGTGTGTGTGTGTGTGTGTACATGTGTGTGCATGCGTGCGTGCGTGTGTGCGTGCTCGCTCTTCAGCGTGTGATTGTGCCGCAGTGGCTGCGCATCACGTAGCGGTCCAGCGGGGTCTCATCATGAATCGACTGGTGTGTGTTCTTCTGCTCTGGTCCTGTCTCACAGGTATACAACACTTCTCACTTCCACTTCTCGAGATGCCTCTGTGTATTTGTGTGTGTGTGTGTGTGGGGGGTGGGGGTGGGGTGGTGGTGGCATCTGTGTGTGTATGTCCGTCAGTGTATGTGTGTGCTTGTGCGTGCGGGAGTAGCTGTTCACAGGTCTTCATTTTCCTTGTCTGGAACTGTCAGTAGCAGTGTCTTGATTGTGTGAATGTGTGTGTGTGTGTGTGTGTGTGCACAGGTCCTTTTCCTTGTCTGGAACTGTCTTTTCATTGTACTGCCAGTAACAATCAGACTAGCGGTGCCCTGATTGATTTGTGTGTGTGTGTGTGTGTGTGTGTGTGTGTGTGTGTGCGTGTGCGTGTGCGTATGTCCATGCGAGTGTGTGTGTCGTTGGACCTAGAGATGAACATAGAGAAGGCAATAGCCTGCTTGTGTGTGTGTGTGTGTGTGTGTGTGTGTGTGTGTGTGTGTGTGTGTGTGTGTGTGTGTGTGTGTGCGTGCGTGTGCGTGTGCGTGTGCGCATGTGTGCCCCAGGCCATTTCTGTTTTGTTAGGTTGCTGTTTCCATTACTGGGGGCCAGACCTCCTTAATTGGTGTTTTCTTGTCGTAATTATAGAAAAACCCCACCAGGACTGAAGCCAAATTCCTCAGCTACAACTTAAACTCTCTGTTCTGCTGAACGCTGCGCTTTTAATCCGCAACATTTAACATATAGTAGAATCCACTGCAGTTATTTAAGTAGCCAACGTAAGGACTGAAATGTGGGGGTAAAAAAAGTTGGTTTGTGCATTTTAATTGTGCTCCCTAGTGTGTCTCTCTCGAAGCCACTCTGCATTTTTTTTCTGTCTTGTGTAACTTCAGTGCAGCATTACTTCTCAAAGCCTCTCTATCCGTGCGTTTCTATTTCTGCTAGTAGCATTGCTTACTGAGGCATTTGTGCTGTGTGCAATGCATTGTAATTGTGTCCCGCATGGTTGTTGTTGGTGTACGTATTCCTTACTCAGCTGTGTTTTTTTTTTCATCTCTAGTTGACGCAACCGCAAAATTCTCCCGTGGTAATCATCACCGCCGGTGTGCCGTTGCCAAGGGAGCATCCGTGACACAGCCTCCCCATGCTGAGCAAACCAGCAGCCCCGGGCCCCAAAGCGGGAAGACAGCCTCCCCCGAAGCTCGGCCCCAGGCGGGGCCTGGCCACAGAGATACTGCGGAGAAGGGAGAGGCTGTCTCGCCGCAGGGAGGGCAATGTGGCGATGACAGCAGCCGAGGTGAGTCAGACGACGCAGCTTTGGGACGAAGCCCAGAGCCAGACGCAGACACTAACACAGCATTGGGTCGAACCCTGAGGCCATCGAGTTCTGCTTACCAGGAACAAGCAGAGTTAAAGAGTGGATCTGCTGATATTGCGGAGAGCTTCTCAGGCACGGAGGCTTCGGCAGGGCCAGACCGGCCATTGATTTCTGCTGATGAGAAAGCTGTGGCCTCCTCATCCTCTTCCATTTCCTCTTTACAATCCTCCTCATCCTCCTCCCAATCCATTTCTTCTTCTTCCTCCTCCTCCACAACCTCTTCACTCCCCTCATCACCATTCTCCTCCTCCGAGGGCGAGATGGATGTCTCCAGTCCATCACATAAGGAAACTGCGATTTCCGTCTTTCCCCCATCTTCCCGCTCCTCCTCATCCTCTGCCACCTCCGCCTTAACCATCTCCTCCTCCTCCTCTTCCTCCTCCTCCTCTTCTTCCTCCACTTTCCCCTTTGAGATCGTGATGGATATCTCCACACCACCAGCGGCTCATCTGTCCAAAGGCGGCAGGGGGGATGCAACGCTACACTCCGCACCTAATGGCCCCCATCAAAGACTGCACGAGTCTATTACTCTTCCGGCGGCGAATCCAATTCCCCTCGTATCTAACGCTCATCCAACTCTCAGCACGAACGCAAAAGTCATAAATGGCACTTTTGTAGAACAAGGAGGAGGTGAGAATGAAAAGGGGATTGTTGTTGTGGTGGACGGCGAGCCGAATGGCCGATTGAGAGGAGAAGAATTTCTCTTGTTTGACAGGGTGGAAACATTACAGAGAAGTAAGAACCGCACAAGTGACCCTGTAACTTTGACATCCGTGGAAAACTCCAGCGTGTTACAATTCAAGACCGATCCATCAGCTTTTTCTAGCCACACACCGTCAGTCAGCCCGCATAACTCCCCACACAGCCAGCCATCATCTGAGCCAGTATCCCCTGACAACAGTCTCCAAGGCCTGCTCCCTGAGGAGTCAAGTGTTGATGAACATCAGAGTCCCATTTTAGCGACTCGCACCTCACCCGGGCCCCTGGGACCCACGCTTGTGTCCTTATTTACCTTACCAAAGCAGACACCAAGTAAGGGAGTTGCTCCCTCACCGACTGCACAGAGAAGAGTCAGCGGAACACAGCAGACAAAGCTTCCTCTCTCTCTCCCGGTCTTGCTTCGCAGAGGACTAAATCTCACAGTGCCACTTGAGACAGATGGCTCCCAGGAACACACTTTGTCCTCCGGAGATGAAACAAACAGCAAATTAAATAGTCAGGGTGGCTCGAGTGGAGTCAGACAAATGACTGCGCTCACAGCCCCTGTGCCAAATCTCACCCTGCTGCCAAAACTAAATCTGTTAACTGCGAGGACTGCAGAGCACAGCTCTTTACAACTGTTCGGTAAAAGGCCTGAAATGGAATCTACCCCAAACACTCAAACCGATGTTGATAATCTGTTGAAAATGATCGCAACCCCTTCAAACACTGCACCCTCCCACATACCCTCAACTGACAATACTTCTGTTAGAGCAAAGACAGAGAGAGCAGCGTTACTACAGCAGACAAAGAACATGTCGCCGTTATCAAAGGCAGAGAGCCCAGCACATATACCACTGACAGAGAATCTGAGACATGTGCTGGAGACAGAGATTACAACAGAGATATCAAACACACAGATTACAGCAGTTATATCAAAGACAGATAGCACTGCAGCACAAATAGTGGAGACACAGAATCCAAGACAGATACCAGAGGATGAGAAGTCATCACCAGCTCCAGACACCGAAATCAAAACCGATATATCAAAGGCAGTCATTCCAAAAGCAGAGGTCAGATCACAGATACAGATCCCAGCACAGGTACTAGAGGGAGAAAACCCAACACATGCATTAAAAATGGGGAACACACCACAGATCTCAGATAAACCATTTACTGCACAGTTATCAGAAGCAAAAAACACAACGGCACAAATAATGACCATGGAGCGCACAACAAAAATACAAGGAACAAAGAGCACCGTTGTGCTGTTTGAAGAGACACTGAAAACAACACAAATACTAAAGAGAGATCACAAAGGCCAAACCAATAGCTCGGAAAATCCACAGCGCAGTAGTTCAAAGCCAGTGGTGGAGGCTCTGAGAGTGGCTTTGAACACAACCCCATTTGTCTTCACAGCAGAGAGCCTTTCAACTGAGCGGCCCACCTCCGCAAGTCCACAAACCCACCTCATTGAAGAGCTGTTTGACCAAGATCAAATCCTGACTCACAGGGGTAATCAAGAGGCAACTGTTCACTCTGACCAGGCGGAGCACTCACTAACCGAGGCCCAGGAAATGAGCAACAAACACTCACGGCCTACATTCATTGACAACGAGTTTCAAATTAAAGTACAGAGAGCGGAAGAGGCCATGCAGAGTGCCTCACCGAGTTCAGTTGGCCTTGGGCCAGATGATGACGGAGGGCATAGTATAGAAAGCTTGTCTGTGTTGTCAAACTATGGCCACACTTCCCCGCCATCTTTGTCGCCACGGAGACGAATGACATGGCCGTACATCAGGGGGTTCCGCAACAGCAGCAGTGGCAGCACTGGTGACATCATTGGCCTCATTAGCAATGTTTCATGCCAGATGCACTGCACCCCCACCAATCCAATTCCTCCGCAGCCCTTAACCACCACTGGCACAGATGCGTCTGAAGTGACCACTTCACCACTCACCCTGAGCAAGAGCTTGAAGAGAGAAGAGAGCATCACTACGGCCCACAGAGTTTCTCAACTCAGACCAACAGCTGCACCCTTATCTGAGAACACAATCTCCTTCAATCCCCTAAACTCGCTCCCTGGGAACCAGCCTATGATTAGTTCAGTGATTAGTACACCTGACATTAGTTCACTTCCTGACATTAATACCGCCACAGGGGGAGCAGGACACCACCCCAAGCTGAAACTCACACTGCCGTATCCAACGAGCCCCACATTGGGCTTTTTTGGGCTCATTACATCTAATGAGGTTTTCATCACACATTCTGCCACACTAAGTGATGTTGGAGATCACTTGACACAGGTGCATCCTGGGAGTTTAAACAACAGTCCAAAGACCCTGGTGAGGCATCCATCATCCTCTCTGACATCAAGCCCATCGGTGTTTAGCCCAAGGGTGTCACCACTCTCTGCCATCAACAACTTCCTGATGGGGCAGAGTTTCTCCGAGAGTCCTCCCGTGTTACCGCCAGAGAGTAAGAGCACCTTTCTGTATTCCACACAGATCATCATTAGTGCACGTGATGGTCAGGTGGCAGGTGAAAGCCCATTCTTCATGCCATCTTCTGCCTCCACGTCTCCTGTGCACCCTCCATCCACAGCTCCATCAGGCAGCCCTCATCTCCTACCTCCCACTCTTACACAATTCCCCATATACCCAAATATGTCTCTTGTGCAAGTCATTACAAGCCCTAAGCCTGGACACGTACGCCACTCGCTGACACCAATGACCCCTCACACCAAAGAACATGGTGGTGAAACGACACATTTGTCACATGCAGGTCACGTGACCCCTGAGATCCACAGAGGGCGAGTAAAGAACAGTACAACTCTCCATGTCTTGTCCTCAACGAACAGGTCATGTTCCCATGTTGAGATTACAAAGAGATACTCCCGCATCACAGGGGGGTCTTCAAAGCACAACCCAACTCCACATGCCAGGGGTCGCATTACCAATTCCTCCCACACAACAGATCTGCCCCCAAAGAATAGCTCATCAGCCCCCGCTGTGGAACTAATGAAGAATTATCCCCACACTGCTGAAGGGTACCACATGAACAGATCAACTTCACACACTGATAAGAACTCACTCATATTAAAAAGTCAAACCACGGGAAGGTCTCTAGAGAACAACTCATCGTCTCCTGTAAACTTCTCTAACACTACAAAAGACGCTATAATGAACAGCTCAAGTTCACATACTAATAAGACTCTCATAAAGAGTCACGTCACAGATGATTCTCAAGAGAACGGCTCATCTTCCCTCATGAATGTTATGCATACCACACAAGAGCCTATTACAAACAGATCCACTCCATGTGACAGAGACCATCTCATGAACAAAACACATGATGGAGATCCCAATCAGCAACAGCAGAGACCAGAGGCCTTTCTAGTCCATCTGGAAGCAGAAACATTAACTGAAAATGACAGCCCAGATCAAACCCCAACACAGCCAGATCCCAGTGGTTTAGTGGTAGGCAGTTCTAACACACGTACTCAAGCGAAAACTCGATTAGAAGGCATGGCAATGCACTCTCAAACAAACCATACAGGGCAGGATTCCGGAACATATGCTCAGACTAGCAATCCACTACATGGCACATCGACACACACCAAAACAAATCACACACTACAGGTCACCCCAACACATACCAGAGCCAAGGACCTCCTTGTCCCCACTCCAATAAATAAGTTCCAGCAGGTTTTGATGGCACATACCAAAATTAGACCCTCACTAAAAGACTCTCTGACACTTACTCAGACTCCCCAACCATCAGAAAAGTATATAATAATCACTCAACCAAACCATTTAAAGCAGAATACCATTACACACACTCAGAGCAATCACCCACTAAAAGATTCCTCAACACTAACCTTCATACACAGTACTTTTCAAGCACCATCATCATCCACTCCACCAGACTCCAAAGTGCACACTCAAGCAAACAATGCACAGCAGAGCTCAAAAACACATTTGCAAACAAATACTTTATTGCATGCTTTGATAACACACACTCCATACCCCAGTCTACCATTAAAAGACTCCCAGACACATACTCAAACACAACACCCACTACAGAAACCCACAACACACAGTCAAACACACAATCCACTACATGATCTAGTAGCACACTCTGTCATTAGTCACCTACTTACAGATTCCATCACTCTCACTCCTAAACGCCATTCACTCCAAAATCCACCAGTACAGAGCCACCAACCACAGGACATCAAATTACACACTGAAATGCATCGTTCCCTGCATGGTGCCACAACTGATATTATTCTCCTGCCACAGGATCCCTCAGTTCACTTGATTCACAATCAACCACACCAGTCACTACAAAAGCCTTCACCACACACTGAAACAAACCATCCACTTCATGACCACACGACACATGTTCAAACTTTTCCTCAACTAAATGACTCCACATCACACACTCAACCAGCTTATCCACCACAAGACTACCTAGAACACAGTGAAGTGAATGACCCACTAAATGAACCCCGGACACAAATTCTAACCAATCACCATCTACAACCTCCGCCAATACACACTCAAACAGACCATTCACTACAAGAAACCCCAACACACACCAAAACCATTCATATACTACAAAATACCCTTACACACACTCTAACACAAGCTTCACAACATGATGCCCTAAGCCACACTCAAACACATAATTTATCCACACCCTTACTACAAGATACCACAACGCTCACTCATACCGAACACAGACTAAAACAGTCAGAATACCCACTGCAAAGCACAGCACACACTAAAACAAACCTCTCGTCAATTAAATTCACATCCACTGAAATGCACCACTTACTTTCAGATGCCATAATGCACAGACACATTAGCCACCCACTAACAAACTCATCAGTACGCCCACAAACAGAACAGCCACTGCGGGGTGCCACAACACAGACTGAAACGAACCATTCTCTACAAGACATCATAACACAGGGCACTACAACTCACACAGGTGTCAATCACCAACTAAGACATTTCTCTGCACACACACAATCTCAGCATCAACGACACAGTGCCACAACACACACTGAAACTAATCATTCACTACAGGACATCACAACAGACATGCAAACTAACCATGGTCTACCAGACATACTAATACATGCTCAATCCAACTTTTCACTAATTAATTCCACAACTCCTGAAACACACCATTCTTTGCAGGACACCACAACCAACATACATCTCAGTCATGCACTGAAACACTCTTCAATGCCACCACAAGCAGAACGACTACTGCAGAGTATCACAACACGCACTAAAACGAACAGTTCTCTACAGGACGTCATAATACACACTCAAGCTAACTTTTCATCAATTCAATCCACAACCAGTGAAACACACCTTTTACCACAGGACACAACAACTCATGCTAATGTCAGCCACCTAATGACACATCCCTCACTGCAACTGAAAACAGGACCTCCTCTGCAGGCCGCCGCAGCACACACTCAAGCCAACCGTTTACTAGAGGACATTAAAACGCACATTCAAACCAACCTTTCATTAAGTATTTCTGCAACCACTGAAACACACCATTTAGTACAAAACACTACAGCACTCATTCACCCACCAAATGACTCCACAGTGCACCCCCAAACAGCGCGCCTTCTGCAGGATTCCACTCATTCTCATAGCAACAATTCACTACAGGATATCACCACACATATCCAAACTAACCTTTCAGAGCAGGACATCATAATGCAAACTCAAGCCACGAGTAATTCCACAACCACTGAAAGGCACCATCACTTACAGGACTCCACAACTCACGCTCATGTCAGGCACTCCATAAAACATTTCTCAGCACAGCCACAAAATGTGCAACTACCGCAGGGTACCACGATGCACGCTCAAACTAACAGTTCTCTACAGGATGTCACAGCACACACTCAAACTAATGTTTCATCAATTAATTCCACAACCAGTGAAACACACCTTTCACCACAGGACACAACAACTCATGCTAATGTGAGGCACCCAGTAAAACACATATCAGCACAGCCACAAACAGAGCACCTTCTGCAGTATGCTACAACACATAGTAAAACTAATAATTCACTGCTGCATTCCACAGGAGACTCTAAAACACTGTTTCATGCTCACACTCCTCAGCATAGTTTTCACACTACGACAGCCCATAGAACAAATCTTACAAATAACCAACTGCATGCTTTATTGATAACACAGACCCAAATCAGTCACCCACTAAAAGATTTACAGACAAATGCTGAAATGGGCAATCTACAGCAAAAGCTCATAACACAGACTCAAACACACAATCCACTAACACTGCCTCATACACATACTCCCCAGCATTCTTTACATAATATAACAGGCCATGAAGCGCACATCAAAGTACACACAGAAGTAAACCATACAATACAGGAACCTCACACACATATTCCAACTCACAACACTATACAGACAACTCTACACAATAACATACTTCCCTCACTGCAACACCAAAATAGCTCATCACAACCTCTTTTCACCCAGACAGACCATCAAACAATGAATGTGAAGTCACAGAATGTCACAAAACTCCCTCCAACGGACCACATACAACAGGAGCTCCCGACACGCATGCAAACCCGTCTCCTTCTAAATGACTCATTTACACACACTCATGCACAGCATTCAAATTTCTCTACACGACACGTTCAAAGAGACCATTCGCAACAAGAGGCCCCGACATACACTCAAACAAATCACCCTCTAAGGAGCCCCAGGGCACACACTCAATCAAACCACTCACCGCACACCTCCAAAACACACACTCGAATTAATCTTTCAACAAACGAGCCAGCCACACACACTCAAACACACCATCCATTACTTTTGCGCCCAGCGCACCCTCAGCCAGACCACACACAAGAGAACTCCATGATACATAGTCACCAAGACAATCCAACACGGTACCCTATAACACACACAAAACACCATTTAGAGAAAGAAGTCTCAGCACTCACCACTGCTTCCATGTTTAATGGGAGAACACAGGCCTCCACTCATGCATTACCTAGCATGACTGTGAATACTGCTCATGCCACCCATACTTCCCCTCACAGCGCCAGCCAAAAG
Organism: Engraulis encrasicolus; assembly: GCF_034702125.1. Classification (NCBI taxonomy): domain Eukaryota; kingdom Metazoa; phylum Chordata; class Actinopteri; order Clupeiformes; family Engraulidae; genus Engraulis; species Engraulis encrasicolus. The sequence continues at coordinate 46,883,588 of NC_085865.1, forward strand.
CATAGGCAACCCCCTCTTCAAAATGACCCATCAGACCTAATCCTTTTACTCCTCCAAAGGCTCAACCAGACGTCAAGGCCCCATAAGCCAAATAGCGAGCTTGGGGTTGCAGTTGGAAGTGGACAAGCCCTGCTCACTACTGTGCCTATATTTGATGAGGGGTCACTGTCCACCCCAGTCATCCAGGACTCAGGTGATTCAAAGCCACTGCAAGAAGGGAGAGGAGACCAAGCTGAGAAGTTACTGTCCACATTCCCAGTCGCCCAGTACTCAGAGATTGGGGACCAAACACTTGCAACAGAGAAACATCCGGGACTGACGATGACAGGAAATGAAAATCAGACGCTGGTGCCAGATCTGCCTCTTTCATCATCACAGTCAGGCTCGGGAAATGGGAATAGGAGGAGGCAATCTGTTCAGGCGACCCATGAGCAGAGGGCAACAGCAGCTCCTAGCTTGAGCATACCACATGAAGGAGCAGCAGCAGATACTGGCTCAGACCCAACACTGCAGAGGGGGTCAGGTGCTGGGTCAGGTGCGTTGCTGTTAAGGGAAGCAGTGAGTGTGCCAGTTCAAGCACCTCAGATGGCAAGTGTGTTAGTCCCAACAGCACAGAGCAGGGTAGCTACAAGCTTGAGCAGAATTGTAAAGAATGAAACAGTTACTCCATTTGGCCAAACATCCCCGAATCAAACAGGTACTATGTTGATCAGAACATCAACAAGAGAAACAGTTACTGACTTGAGCCAAATAATGCAGAGGATAAAAGTCACTCGGTTGGCCAAAACATCACAGAAGGGAAATGTTACAAGGTTGCCTCAGAAAGTGACGATGGAAACAACTGCAAGGTCAGTTGAAAATCCAAAGACTGAAACTGCTCCTGGGATGGACCACACGCTACAGGCAGGAACAGTTACTCAGTCAGGTGCAACAGAGCAAAGGGGAACTGCTCCAGCTGGGTCTGTGGACACACCACAGAGAAGGACGGAACAGAGGATGCAGGCCGGAACATCTGGACCACAGGATGAGGAACAGGTGCAACTAGTTCAACATCGGAGGGGGCTGCTATCACCGGACGTCTTTCTAAATGGGTAATCAGCACATTCTCATGGTGTCACATTCAATGTTATAACGCTGAATGTTTTTTGTGGTTGTTTGTTTCCACATTAACTACGGTAGCAAAGATTAATGTCTCAACCACTCACATTTAAAAAGCACTCAAAACCTTATTGTGTGACTTATTATCCCATTTGTGAAGAGCCTATGTTATAACCTCATTGTCACAAAAAATGCAAAGTCTTAATCTATTACTTAGGGCTGTCTGTAATGTCATAGCAATGTATTTTAATCTGGAGAGAACAGGCCCATCTGCACATAGAGGCTACTATAAAATCAACCGAATAAAATGGGTCCTGAAGTGTGTGGCCCATATCTGAGGTTTTTGCCGTATGTATAATGGCTCCCCTATGCTAATACATTAATAATAAATTAGGAGTCCTGGGGGATAATGGTCAGAAACTAAACATATGCTTTAATCTCGTTTTTGTGTATAAAGTCCTTCTAGCTCAGTGGTTCTCAACCTTTTTTGAACAAACACCTTTAATGAAATAGACTATAGTAATGCCCACCACCACCCCCCCCACCCCCCCTTTGCAACTGAGCCCCCCTGCCTCTCAGCTGCCTCCTTCTCAATGCCACTCAAGGACTCCATAACGCCCCCTGAGGAGCTGAAGAGCCCCCAGTGAGAAACACTAAACTAGTTCAAGGCAAAGCCTAGTACATTACATACTGTATTCCTGTTGCAAAAGCTGGGATTTCCGTACGACTACCAATATGGGTCATAATTTGACAAATCTGATTGTTTTGACAGTGCCCATTTTTCTCATGAAGTCCTGAAATTGAATGACCCTCTCATCTGCTTACTGTCAGGAGACATGGAACGGAAGCTTACTGGAATCAGAGGCCTGTTTTGGCCCTTAATAGACAGAGTCGGTGTCTTCGGACAGTAGTGATGTATCATAATGTGACAGTTATTATATGAGTATATGCAGGGTGTGCATTAGGTGCACCTTAACTTACTCGGCCCAAGGCTGTTTTAGTCTTGCATATGCACTTACAGTACAGGATGGACAAATAGATGCCTATCTGGAAGACGGGAAGTGTGTGTGTGTGTGTGAGAGAGAGAGAGATATAGAGAGAGAGAGAAAGAGAGAGAGAGAGAGACAGAGAGAGAGAGAGAGAGAGAGAGAGAGAGAGAGAGAGATAGAAAGAGAGAAAGAGAGAGAGAGTGTGTGTGTGTGTGTTTATACTGTATACCTGTGAGTGCAGTGTATTTGTGTGATCGAAGAACAGACGTGTGTGTGTGTGTGTGTGTGTGCGTGCGTGCGTGCGTGTGTGTATGTGCGTGGTGCACTTTGACTATGAATTATGGAGGAGCCCTCCTTATCTCTGAGCTGTAAAGACAGTTCCATTATGGCGTGGCGCCTGATAACAGATGCGCTGGTGACGTCCCGTTGTGTTGTGCTGCGCTGCACCTGCATGTGTCCTGGGAGAGGAATGAAGTCTGTCTGTGTCCAGGTCTGCCAATAGAGGGGGACAAAGGGGTAAGTTGTCCCGGGCCCAGAGAGATAGGGGGCCCAGAATTGGGTCCCCATTACATTGTATGTATTGGGTAGGGGGCCCTTTCAGATTCATTTGTCCTGGGCCCAACGAAAGCTGTCAGCGGCCCTGTCTGTGTCCACGCTGAAAGAAAGATGGCCTCCAAGAGACAGAGACAGGATACACAGACTCTCTCGCAGTGTTGAATGCATTGAGACACAGATAGATTAAGATTATATTAAGTTTGTTGTTTTCAGAATGGCAAGGAGCAAGTTGCAATGCATCACGACTTAGAGTAGAGTACACTCCAAGATATGTAATGCAGTGGCGTAGTACTGTGGTAGTGATGTGCCTAGGCTACATAAAAAATAGAGATGCACCAGATCCTGATTTTTAGGTAACTGCTGGATACTGGATCCTCTGCTTAAGATCCTGCCGGACCCGGATCCTATGAATAGCCCTATTATCCTGCCGGATCTGGAACCGGAGCTTGAATCCGGTGCATC
>NC_085865.1:46891691-46899191 GCF_034702125.1 Engraulis encrasicolus
CTCTTTTTCTTTCTATCTTGGTTTCCTCTCTGTCTTCTCTTCTTCTCTTTCGCCATCACAGTCTCTCTAAGTTTTTCCCTTCACCTGACCCCCCAGCAACACCAGCTGCAGTTCCACAGCCCATGACAGAAATACACACCTCTTCCTCTCTCTCTTTTTTATCACTCGCTTTTTCTCTCTATCAGTCACATGCTCAGACACAGTCTGCCTGTCTGCCTGTCCCCTCTCCATCGGCAGTCACACACACACACACACACACACGCGCGCGCACACACACGCACACACACACACACACACACACACACACACACACACACACACACACACACACACACACACACACACACACACACGCGCGCGCACACACACACGCGCACACACACACACACACACACACACACACACACACACACACACACACACACACACACACTCCCCTCTCCATCCGCAGTCACAGCCCAGCGACCCCACCTGTCGCCTCTCCACCAGCTGACAGATATATGTATAGCTCTCTCTCTCATCTCGCTTTTTTACCCCGCTCTCCCTCTCTCTTTCACTCTCCCTCACTTTCTCTCTAGGTTTTCTCTGTATTTCTTTCTCTTTCTCTTTTGGCCTTCCTCTCTTCTTCTGTCTTCTCCTATCTCTCGTCTCTCTCTCTCTCTCTCTCTCAAATTCAACTCTCTCTCTCTCTCTCTCTCTCTCTCTCTCTCTCTCTCTCTCTCTCTGTCTCTCTCTGTCTCTCTCCTACACCCATTCTCTACCCTCCTTAGACCCAGATACAGCTCAGCAATGCAGCATGAGTTCACTCAACGACAGGAATAAACCGTTTTTATCTGCTCTGTAATCTGTCCCTCTCCCTTCACTTTACCCCTTGATGCCTAAAATGCCAGCAAAAAACGCCTGCTGAATGCCTAAGCCCTTTCTGGGAAATGGTGCCCGCCTCAGCCTATAAAACATAAATATCTCAGCCTCCAAAGCACATCAAAACATAACATACTTTGAATTGAAAAGCTAAATCTTAAAAGCCTGAATGCAGCGTCTAATATGTCGCTCCAGACAGCAAGGCCAATGCAGCATACACTAAGCATCAGGCTTAAAAGGGTAAAACACCCTCATTATCAAATGTTCTTACCCCCTCTGGTAACACTTTAGAATAACAGGCGACTATAAATCACTTATAAAGTATTAGTAACACTTAGTTAATAATGAACTCATAATGAAAAATGTAAAATACAAATGTTTGTAAATGATTAAGGAATAATATGAAAAAACTATTATAAATGATTTATAAAGCTGCTTACAAAGCAATCATAAAGTATTGGTAAATTATCCTTTAATGTCTACAAACTATTTACAAATTAATTTACAACTATTTACTTTTTGCGCCTGTTATTCTAAAGTGAAAACACAAAGGCATGTACGAAAACCTTTGTGTTTTCACTTTAGAATAACAGGTGCAAAAAGCTTTGTAAATAGTTTGTAGATGCTTTGTAAATAGTTTGTAGACTTTAAAAGATAATTTCAGCGGAAATTGTCCATTGTACATACTACCTCAATGAACGTTTTCGTACATGCCTTTGTGTTTTCACTTTAGAATAACAGGCGCAAAAAGCTTTGTAAATAGTTTGTAGATGCTTTGTAAATAGTTTGTAGACATTAAAAGATAATTTCAACGGAAATTGTCCATTGAACATATTACCTCGACAAAAGTTTTCGTACATGCCTTTGTGTTTTCACTTTAGAATAACAGGCGCAAAAAGCCTTGAAAATAGTTTGTAGACATTAAAAGATCATTTACTAATACTTTATGATTGCTTTGTAAGCAGATTTATAAATCATTTATAATAGTTTTTACATATCATTCCTTAATCATTTGCAAACATTTGTAAAAGTCTTGTTCATTATGAGTTAATTATTAACTGGGTGTTACTAATACTTTATAAGTGATTTATAGTCCCCTGTTATTCTAAAGTGTTACCGTCCCTCTCTGTCTCTCTGTCTCTCTGTCTCTCTCTCTCTCTGTCTCTCTCTCTCTCTCTCTCTCTCTCTCTCTCTCTCTCTCTCTCTCTCTCTCTCTCTCTCTCTCTCTCTCTCTCTCTCTCTCTCACACACTCTCTTTGCTTTGCTAAGCAGAGAGGCGTGTGCTTGCTAAGCACTCCATCCCTCATTGTCTTTCTGTTTCCCTCTTGTTTGCTCTCTCTCTTTCAAACTCACAGATCTATGCAGTGCCCTTGTCTTTATGGCCTTATTTGTTGTTTATCGACAATCCTGGAGGGAGATACTGCTCTCTTGGTTGTCCATACTGTATGTGAGTCTGTCCATCCATCCATCCATCACAGATTTTTGTGTGTCTGTGCTAACTTTAAAAACAGGAAGATTGATTTTGACAAGATCTTGTGATACTGAATATACGTACTAGTGTACATGGACTAATAACCTTTGGAGGCCAACGTTGACTTTAAAGATGACTGAGGTATCAGATACTCTTCTATTCATATTCAAATATAGCCTTATAATACAAACCCCAACTCCGATGAAGTTGAGACGTTTGGTAAACAGTGAATAAAATCAAAATACTATCATTTTCAAAACATTTAATCTATTCATTAGATGGAGAATAGTGAAAAGACAACATATTAAGTGTTAAAACTGAGAAAAAATATTGTTTTGGGGGACATATGTACTCATTTCTAATTTGATAAATCCAACACGTCTCAAAAGAGTTGGGAAGGGGACAATAAATGGCAAACATCAGTAAACATCCAAATAAGATAAAACAACAAAGAAGAACATTTCAAAATGAATTGTACTGACGGACAATATAGGTGTCCAGGTATAAGATCATCACAGAGACATTTTTGAATTCCCTTTGATTTACCACGATTGAGTGTATATAAGACATATTTTTGTTAATAAAATCATTGTATAGGTTCATGACATCATGAAATATATATTGGCTGTAGTCTCACTCTAGCACTCCAGGAATTAGAGCTATTGAAAATTGACCATATTAAGAATGCTTAATGCATGAAAATGATACAGGGGTGTAACATTCTCCTAAGCACCTGAGCTCACTTGAAATAGACCCAGAAGACATGGGAAACTGTCCTTTGCTTACAGAAGTCAGCAGAAGTTGTAGAAGTCCATTCTTTTTGACAATAATAGAGCATTGCACATCCTGTGCTACAGTAAAAATGGACCATCCAACTTGTGTTAGTGCTAGCTTCAAAAGTCAGCCTCCATGATGGCATGCGGGTGCAGTAGTGCATTGGTTAAGATGTTCTCACTCATCTGTAGAGTTAAATACAGTGCTGAATGGTATAAATGGGTTTTAAACAGCATGAAAAGCCACTCATGCATTATATTTTGAAGGGAGATCTTCGATTACTGCCACATAGTAAGGTCAAATTGCATTCTCTACTATGTTTTAACAGTTTGGCTCCATCATAAGGACCAGCAGGTGATAAAATGGTGGGTTTTTGGTCAAGACCTGTCACACTGTAAGCACTACAGAAAGGAAAACATTGCAAAACATGACAAGGAATACACCCACCATTTAAGCTGGTGAAATCATGTCCAAGATAGGAATTAACACTGTTTTTTTATATATATAAAATCATCTCATCGGTTAATGTATTTAACTGTTAAGTGTTGTCTTTTGTTTTGATTTTAGTCTTCCTCGACATTTGTTGCCATTTATTGTCCCCGTCCCAACTCTTTTGAGACGTGTTGGATTTATCAAATTAGAAATGAGTACATATGTCCCCTAAAACAATATTTTTTCTCAGTTTTAACACTTAATATGTTGTCTTTTCACTATTCTCCATCTAATGAATAGATTGAATGTTTCGAAAATGATAGCATTTTGATTTTATTCACTGTTTACCAAACGTCCCAACTTCATCGGAGTTGGGGTTTGTACTATTATGAAATATTATAATGTTGCTAATATAATAATATTATATAATATTGCAACGTAGTCCTAAAAATGGTCTAAAAAAATAATGGAACCCCTTTCTGCAGAAACTTATTTTTCTTTTCTTGTTTTTATTTCAGTTTCTTTTTTCTTTTTCCTCCTTTCCCCTCTTTCACCTTCCTTTCATTTTCCTTTTTCCTATGCCCTGTTTTGCCATGTATGCATGTATGTACAAACGTATGTATGTAGGTATGAATGCTTGTATGTATGTGGGAGTGGGTGAGTAATGGGAGGTGGGTGGTGGTTGTATCGACGGGGGTTTCATGGGGGGTTGGGGGCGGGGGGTTTGGTTGGTGATACTGTGAATGTTTGTGTTACTTATACTTTTGCTATACTTTTGCTTATATATATATTAAAAAAATAATGGAACCAATTACATAAGCAAATACGTACAGATGTCTGTACATCACAACATTAAAATATTTCAACCATATACAGTAATAACCATGATACAAACACATCAACACAACACAAACGCATGTGAGTGAAAAGTGTGGAACAAGTTGGAGCAAAATCTGATTGATTTGTTGATGTTTGTGGTGTCTCCTGGCAGAATGGGAATAGAATGGGATAGATGCCAGAGGGGAGTTCCAAAGACTAGCGGTAGGGACACATAGCAGGCGAAACGAGCGAGGCGAAGAGAGGCGAAATTCAGTGACAGTTCAACTGTCATCCGATCGTCGCGGCGAATCAAATGGAATGGAACAGTTATGCTGTTGATTTGATTGGGCCGCCGCAGGCAAATACGCTCCTCATTTGCATAATATTAAATTGGCCTAATAAATTGGCTTAATAATTTCGCTTCGGTCCTGTTCGCCTCCTTTCGCTTGCCTTCGCCTCTCTCATAGGAAATGAATGGCGAAGTTCGCTTCGCTTGGCCAAATTCACGTCTATGTGTCCCTCTTGTAGGGCAGTCTAATTCCATAGATAGAGGGCCGATGGCCATGCTAAAGCTAGAGAGCCAGGGAAGCTCTTTCCTTACCATGCACTCCGAAGCGTGAAGAGTCTTTAACAGGACATTGATTCTGACTGTCTCTCTCTCTTTCCTTCCCTGCTTCTGTCTTGTCCTCCACCCCTGAAGTGATCTACAGTTCTTCGGGGTGTGTGTGTGTGTGTGTGTGTGTGTGTGTGTGTGTGTGTGTGTGTGTGTGTGTGTGTGTGTGTGTGTGTGTGTGTGTGTGTGTGTGTGTGTGTGTGTGTGTGTAAGAGAGAGAGCGAGCGAGAGAAAGAGTGCTTGTGCATGCGCGTGCATAAGAGTGGGAGAGTGAGAGATTGGGACAGATTCATGATGACATCAATCTAATTTAACAACAGAGCGGCGTTGGTCTCCCCGTCTCCCGGTCTTCCCACAGCTCAATGCGTGTGTGTGTGTGTGTGTGTGTGTGTGTGTGTGTGTGTGTGTGTGTGTGTGTGTGTGTGTGTGTGTGTGTGTGTGTGTGTGTGTGTGTGTGTGTGTGTGTGTGTGTGTGTGTGTGTATGTGTGTGTGTGTGTGTGAGTGCGTGCGTGTGCGTGTGTGTGCGTGCGTGCGTGTGCATGGGCGTGTGTGGGTGCATGTGTGTGTGTGAATGTGTGCACGTGCGTGCGCAAGCGTGCGCGAGTGTGTGTCTGCATACAGTAAGGGCCCCCGGCGTGCACGTGATGATGAGTGCTGAGTGATTCATCAGTCATCATCATGAGCTCGCTCGCCCCTCTCCTCTCCCATCATGGCCGCTTGACCTCCTCTGGCATAGAGAGCGCCTTCATTTCCTGTGAATGGCCCTCCTCCTCCGTGAGAATGCTACTTGATTGCATTAATGTCTGTGGATGGCATTAATGAATGGGCAGAGAGACGGCAGGAGTTGATGGAGGTGAAGGCTGTGTGATAGTAGATCACTCTAAGTAGACCTCTTCGAGAGAGAGAGACTGCTGTTTGTATTGTGTGAGGGCATGTGGTGTTCAAGTGCAAATGAGGTCATGGCCTCATGAACGAAAGGAAGCGAAGGAGAGAACTCTTCAGATTTTTTTCTTAGTTAATTTGCCCAAGAACTGTCCGTGCTGAGCCCTTCTTCAGTGAAAGGTTTGTGGGCGAATAAACCAAAAAGGAACAATTAGAAGAGTGCTGTGCTTTGCTTCCTTCTTTCATTTATGGTTCATGTAGGATTCAGCACCCAGTTAAAAACTGTGAGAATAATTAGGCCATAGTTTGAACGCGTCTCCTTTCCACCAGTTCTTTTTTTCTGTATTTTTTGGGACTATTATTATTAACCCATATATGACCTGGGCCGGAATCGAACCTGGTTCAGCCGTATACTGTAGCAGATGAGTCGAGTGCCCTACCGTTAGTGCCACGGTAGGGCCTCTTCTGAAGTGTCATGGCCTCATGGCCTACTCTGCCCTGCAAACAGCATTATTGTTGAAAATGAGTAATTATGATTTTAATGGCATATATACAGTATATTGAAACATTAAGTTAAATGAAATGATTGATCCGCAACAAATGTAATCAATGATCAATGATCTACCTACCGTAAAACTGCTTAGGCTGGACAACAGAATAATTGGGCAGTGCTGTTGGGGTCAATTGTGTGACTGATTGTGAGGCTGAACGTGTCTGTGTGTCTCTGTGTGTGTATGTGTGTGTGTGTGTGTGTGTGTGTGTGTGTGTGTGTGTGTGTGTGTGTGTGTGTGTGTGTGTGTGTGTGTGTGTGTGTGTGTGTGTGTGTGTGTGTGTGTGTGTGTGTGTGTGTGTGTGCTTGCACACGTGTCTGTGTGACTGTGACTTTTCATGTGTGTTTATACCATCTATACCCATTTGAATGAACTGACACACACTTGAACACACACACGTGCATAGCCACACACACACACACACACACACACACACACACACACACACACACACACACACACACACACACACACACACACACACACACACACACACACACACACACACACACACACACACACACACACAGTGTAGTTAGATTGTTCAGTGAGTGTGGGGGCATGCTTGCATATGTGCTCTGTCAGCACACATTTGCATGTCAAGACAGGTGCAACATCATGACAATATAATGTTAAATCAATGATGCAGTTTAGCATTGTTATGCACGCCCATTTTAAAATCTCTTAACTCACCACCTGCCACCTTCAAACGAAAAAGTTATTTAAAATGATTTCATTGGTCACTGCTCTGCAAACACCGCTGCTCATTTGCATAAATGTTCAGCAGTGCTCAGCCTTTACCCGATGGATGTTCTACACCAATGTTTCCCAACCTTTTTTATCCTGCGTACCCCTAACCCTAACCCTAAGCAATTTTGTCATATGATGAGTACCCCTCCTCCCTCATGCTCTATATCTGTTCCTCTATCCCAATGTGGCTACACTCCATATATTTGTTACTATTACTTTTTCCCAAGTCCTCCTGAGGTGTGCTCGCGTACCCCTAGTTGGGAAACACTGTTCTGCACCACCACTTTCCGTCTCTCAACTGAAATTAATGGAATTTTCCGCTCCGCTCTCGAGGAATTTGTTCAGG
>NC_085865.1:46904191-46921691 GCF_034702125.1 Engraulis encrasicolus
TAAAAAAACAAACTTGTTCATATTTCCTGTGCACTTTGTTGTATCTACTAGTGTTGTTAACTATGATTATGTCCTCGATTGTAAGTTGTTTTGGTTAGAAAGCGTCTGCCAAATGCAATGTGATGTAATAATGTAATGTTCTTGACGAGGGCACTGAGAGGGATGTGTGTTTGAATTCTTCCTTTATTCTTGTGTCATGCCTTGTGGATTTGCAGGTCGAGCAGAAGACGCAGAGCAATGACACCTGTGGCCACCAGAGGATCATCCCAGAGATCCAGTACCCCCACCAGAACCTCCCACAGGTAAGGTGTCTATAAGGTGTTGCTGTATGCCTTGTGTGTTATAATGGTAGCTTTGTCTAGAAGATATTTCTGTCGGGAACAAATAAACAAATATTTTATATTGTTACGACCCGGCTCCTTTAGAGCAGCAACATGAAAAGGGAGACCACAACAAAATGCAAAAGTTGAAGATTATTTATTGACATTCACTAAAAATCAACAATTAAATAAGTGTCAATGGGTGAATGTGAGTGAATGATGTATGGTGTCAGTGTCTGTATGTTGGCTGTAAATCTCGACTACTACTACTACTACTACACTTATCTAACACTTTTATCCAACGTGACTTAAAGTTATTTACAGGGTATTGGTCACAGTCCCTGGAGTTAGGGGTTAGGTGCTTAATTGCTCAATGGAACCTCATCCATGGACTGTGTTACGGAGTAGAAGGGTGGGATTCAAACTGGCAACCCTCTGATCTGAAGTCCATCTCATTAACCATTAGGCCACGGCTGCCAAGGGCTAATAGGGCTAATTAGGATTATTTGATTTTATTTATTTGATAGGACCGTGTGAGATGTTGACAGGAAGGGAGAGGGAGAGAGAGATTGGGGAGGATAGGGAAAATGAACTTTGGCCAGAATTGAACCCGGGTCCCTGGCTTACTGTATCAGTCAATGCCCTAACAATTGGAGTTGAGCCTCAGCTGGAACCTTCTGGTCTTTGTTTAACCCATTTTAGCCTGGAGCGACATATACGCTGCATTCAGGCTCTTGAGATTTCAGTTTTTTTTATTAACAATGTGGGTATGTTAGAGTTGAATGAACACATTCTAATGCAAAATGATGGTCCTTGCTTTTAAATGCAACTGATTTCATGTTTTTATGTCCTTCGGAGGCTGACATATTGAGGTTTTAAAAGGCAGAAATCACCTTTTCCCAAAAAGGACTTGGGCTAAAATGGGTTAAATGAAGATGGAAATGAATCAGAAAATCATTTGGAGAGGAGTCTTGAATCTTCCAATCTTGAATCTTGAGTCTTCCAATCCTGAATCTTGAATCTTCCAATCTTGAATCTTGAATCTCCCATAGGTCCAGTTCAGGACCGGTGATCACCACCAGGCGATCCCAGAGAGCCAGCCTGACCGTCAGCCTGCTTCCCATGATGAGCTTTCCCCGGGCGTACCTGCACTGCCACCTGAGCGTGTGTGTCAGGAACCGCTCCCGCTGTGACATGGTGAGATGTTACCATTGCACAAACCACTGTTACAACCCAGCTTGTTTAAGGGTGCAACATAAAGGGAGACAACAACAGAATTGAACTCAACAATGATTTTTAGATTACGTAAAGTATACCAAGTGAATACAGGATGCTAGTCTAAAGTCAGTAATATGTTAGTCAATGAAAAGACAGAAAGGGAGAGAGTGAGGGTAAAGATTGGGAAACACAGTAGATTGTAAACACACTTGGACTCACAGGTACTCACACACTCTCTTTAATACAGTTAGACATTCTCCCACAGTTACACACATAAACACATGTACGTACATAAACGCACCCACACACAAACAGACAAATCACTTGTCAGATTTGTAGTTAACACTTTAATATATGGGCCAAGAAAGATGTAACATTCAGTTACCGGAGCCAAAAAAACAAGTCTGTTTTAACAGAAAGGATGAATAACTCAGATTCTTACGTGACCTTTTCAATTTGTACGTATGTGTGGTTTTCTGATATTCATCCTGGAGGACTGAGGGGGCCTGATCCCTGGTTTTGATCTCTGCGTAGTGCAATTAAATTTAGCTGCAGGTGTCTGAGTTTGATCTCAGACCCCGATAGCGAGCGTGTGTTCTTTTTTTAATATCAGATTGTGGTAACTGCAGGATACTGAGTGGGTAGCAGACGGCTGGTGTTGGCTTTAGAGGAGCAGCGCTGTGGTCGTGTAGAGGTCTCTTCCCATCAGACCTTTCAGTTTAACACCGCTGCGCGTCACCAGCAGGAGAGGAGAAGAAGGGTGTGTGTGTCTGTGTGTGTGTGTGTGTGTGTGTGTGTCTGTGTGTGTGTGTGTGTGTGTGTGTGTGTGTTTGTGTGTGTGTGTATGTGTGTGTGTCTGAGAGAGGGGGGGGTGAGTGTGTGTGTGTGTATCAGAGAGAGAGAGAGTGTGTTTGTGTGTGCGTGTGTGTGCGTGTGACTGTGGGACTGGAGTGCTTTGTAATATTTACAGAAAACACAGCAGTAGCAGGACCGAGGAAGAGAACAGCGGTCCTCACTCAACCCTGCTTGCTCAAATCAACTACCTTGAACCCCCCACCGCTACAGAATATAGCCGAATAAAGACTCCCTGACCTCTCCCCAAAACTCAATTTAAAGCCCTCACCACCCTGCTGACACAGACCATAGCCAGACAACAAAATACAGCACAAACTGCACAAATACATTGTATAGAAGTGACCCACTACTTTTTTCCAAGTCAGAAATGCCCACCAGTTTTTTTGCAGGCATGCCAGGTGAAATGCCATGATTGACAAGCTCAAAGGCAGTGCTGAGGTCAGGCTGAATAAGTGTAGTAGCAAGCATTAATGCCTTAACCCCTTTTATCCTGAGGCATCTGCAAAAAACGCCTACTACCGTAAAAGCCTATAAGCCCTTTTTGGGAAAAGGTGCCCTCAACATATAAAAACCTAATTATCTCAAATATCAGAAGCACATAGCATTTAAAAGCGAAGACGCTCCTCTTGCATTGGAATGTGTTCATTTTGCTCTAACATACCACATTTTTAATAAAAAAAATCTCAAATCTCATTCATGAGTCTGAATGCTGTATATATTTGCTCCAGGCACTCCAGCTCAATGCAGCATATACGCAGCATCCGGTATCAATGGGTTAAGCACTGCCGTACCGACAGCCAGTCTGCAGCCAGCCACCTCCTACTGTGTCTACCAGAGCTGTGTAAAGGGGACGTAGAGATACTCTTACAGATGTAACTACAACACCAGTAGCATGACATTACGTAGTTGAAACGATTTAATATCATACCACCAATATTGTAATTACATCTGGAAGAGTACTTCTACCTCTACGTGTACTTTATACAACTCTGTTACCTACAGTACTTCCTAACCCCCAACCTGTGGCACTGTGGACTGATAGTGGAGCAAATCAGTGAAACAATCGCTCACTTGGTGATGCAACCGTGAAGATCCGTTCATGTTGTCTTCAAAGCTCATTTTCCATGTCTGTAAGACCAGTGATATCTCTGCTTTGAAAGTCCTACCTCCTGGGCAGTGGCACTCTTGGACTGATAGTGGAGCAAAATAATTGAAACAGTTATTCACTGGGTGATGCAAGCATTTTATTACATGTTATCTTCAAAGCTCACTTTTGAAGAAGAGAGCACCAGCCATACAACAACAAAAAATAAATCAACATGGCACCCATTTTTCAACATGAGTCGATCAAGGAGTCCTGCTGGAAGTTTGCTAAGCGTTATTGACCTGTAGATAAAAGAGATGTAAGTTGTAGTGAAACAATGTTTTTCTTTATTGGCAGGATTCTAGACTATTGTGTACACAGGGTCTGGACCTGATTGGCTGTTTGGACAGGCTCAGACATTGATGCTGTTTACACATGCATGGATATTTTTATGAAAGCGCTTCAATTTTGGCCCCTTGTTTACACGTAAATAGTGTTTTAACAAACACTTCTGAACACTAAAAAAATATCCGTTATAGCCAGGTAGCTAAAACTCGCCTGTCAAAATGGTGTTTTTATTTTTAGTGACGTGCCCTGTTTATATAAACAGATACAAAATAGTTGTGTTTAAAAATAGCTGCATATATTTATGTAACCAGCACCAACATGTGTAGGGAAACATACAGCGGGCTGAGGCCAGGCTAGCAGGAAGTTTGATCCATAATGTGTATGACATGGATGACTTCAGAGGAGGTGAAAGTAAAACATTTATGGTGTTATTACAACACTAGCACATGATACTTTGTATTACAAACAGTAGCAGTTACACCAGTTATTCCATGGTACTTAATGAGGTGGCTAAACGTTGGTACTGGAAAAAAAAAACCTAAAAACCTAAAAAGACAACCCCAAAGTTCAGCCAACCAGCATAGAATGAGGTACATGTATGTAGACTAGTACCAGTACCAGTACTTGTATCGGAAGGGAACTTTGTTAGGTTTCGTTTTTTACTTCTACTTTTAAGTTGTCCACCTCTGGATCACCTGGACACATTTTTTATGTGTTCCAAGTCACAGATATGAGGGAATGAACATGTGTGGTTTAGGTTTTTCTACCTTTGCCTTGGCAGGTTGAAGTTGGGTGCCAGCTTAAACAATATATGTGCTTCTCAATTACCACTGCTGTAGTGGGTCCATTCAATATCACATTTAACCGCAGTGCTCATTTAACATTCCTGAGGCCTTGGTTTCCCTTAAATAACTTAACTTAAGCAGGCAATCTGCAAACAGGAAATTGAAGGCAGAACAGATAGATAAGTTCAAACAGTGTCCATCTACCTGCTGTGAAGTGAATGAATGCCTATTGAACGTTTCCAGCCTGTCTGTCTGTCTGTCTGTCTGTCTGTCTGTCTGTCTGTCTGTTTGTCTCTCTCTCTCTCTCTCTCCTCCTGTATGTCTCTGTTGCAGCCGTGTCCAGAGCAGCGTGGGGTCGCAGGTGGCCTACGGCACCACATCTCTTTCGGACCCCTACTGAGGGCATCAGACCACTCTCCACAGACAGACAGGAAAGGTAAAGCTATGCAACACAGTGACACACACACTCATGCACACACACACACTCACACACACACACTTTCACACACAAAGAATTTGTTGAGGTATTTGTGCTTTTGTGTAACCTTGCATATGTGCTCGTTTCTCTGTGTGTCTGTGCGTGTGTGTGTGTGTGTGCGTGCGTGCATTTTGTAGACAAGGCTGAGTTGTCTGTCATGTTGGTGACCGTGTGTGTGGTGTCCGCCTGCCTGTTGCTCATGATCGCTGCCCTGCTGGTCTGGGCGAGACGGCGCAGACGAGGGAGGTGGTTGGTCACCGTCCCCAACGGCCCAGACTCTCAAGGCCACCACCACTGTCCACCACCACCCAAGTGGACCTCGCAGTAACCATGGCACATCGTACAGCACTCGCCCCTATGCTGACCAAGGGAAGGTTGGATTCCAGTAGTATCGGTGTCATCTAGCCAGACCACACCCTCCTAGTGACGCAACACCTTCAGCATTGGTTCTAGTCAGGCCAAGAGCAATGTAAATATCGTTTCAGAAAAATCGAGTATTCCACCTTATGTGTCGGACACCAGTCAACCAGTAGCAAACCTAGGGAGGCGGGTCAACCATGTCCTTTGGGAAATGTTAATTGTAATGCTCTTGGTCAGAGCAAGTCTCGAAGAGATTTGAAAGTCGATGGTAATCAGACTAGGTGTCACCAAGGACAGCAGATCATCTAAATGGTATCAATGACAACAGCCCTCTAGCCAGGCCGTGCCCTCTTAGTGAGGCAACACCTTCAGCGCTGCTACTAGTCAGGTCAAAAGCAATGCAAGTACTTTCTGAGCTCCCGAAAAAACGGGAACTCCTCCCACTTTTTTGGGAAGCACACAAAAATGAGCAAACCAAGGGAGGCCGATTGGGAAATGTTATTTGTTATGCTCTTGGTCAGATCAAGTCTCGAAGAGATTTGAAAGTCGCTGATAATCATGCTAACAATATGCTCCATATGCATACATACGCAAACACCTGTTTAAACAAGTACAGCTCTCCACACAACACCGCTGATCATACCATTGCACAGCAGTCCTAAAAAGTACAGCTTGCTACAGTTAACATAAAGCCATGTTCATGCAGGACTGCTGCTTTTCATGTGTTACCATCAAAGCACTAATTACTCAAACTTAAAAGTTCAAACTTAATTTATTTTCATCTCTGTATTCCTCAATCTACAGTATAGGGTCTTGGTTTGTTCTTTTTTACAGGTCCGCATCACTTTATCTTTCCACCAAATGTTTAGTATCCTTCTGAGGCAGGAATTTGTGAATGTTTGTAGCTTGTATAGTGTGTTGTGTGCTCTGTTGTTCTGTATGTATCAGATGTTCAGATGTTTATGAAAACATACTTGGTTTTGCTTTAAAGCCACTCTGTGTAAGACACCATCTCAATTCAAGGGGGAGCCATATTCCACTTTTCTCCGACCTTGATGTCTTGTACCGTAGCTGCGAGAGCATTCACAAAATGTGATACAAAGATCATCTTCACTGAACAAGTTGAATGGCAGTCCAGGAGGAATTCGGACCATTACATGTGGACTGTAGTCAAATATTATTCATTTCATTGAAGTGAAAGCCGGCTAGCCAGACCTTGGTTGTCAAAAATGTATAACACCACTTGATGCTATGTTGTCACGTTGTTGTACGTCTAAACTATTAAAAAGCTTGAAATGACTCACCACTTCACTAATAGTCAAAATAATGTCCTGGCATTCAAAACGAGACATTAGGGTGTTTGACAGTATATCGTTTTTTGATGGAGGCGATTACTAATTAACTAAGCAATTCATTTGAATGGAATAACATAGAATTTTTTTATACAGTAGACAACTTGAAATATTACAAAATATGGCTTTAACGGAACAGTATTTCACTTGCTCCTACTAATGTGAATCCAAACATGTGCATGTAAATGAGAAGTTATTTTCCGCATCAGGAATAACCCTCTATGTGGTGGAAGGACATTTTTTGGCTGCTGACTCCTTGGTCACGCTCAGTGTGACATTAGAACAAGCTGTGTGTGTGTGTGTGTGTGTGTGTGTGCAGGGCCGGTTTTTAGCATAGGCCGGCTAGGCGGTCGCCTAGAGCGCCATGTGAAGAAGGGGCGCCGAAATGGCGCTCTCCTATGCGTAATTTTGCGATATGAAGTTTTTTTTATGAAGTCGCAATCAACAAAGAGTGGCGAAAGCGCTCCTCACGGCAAAGCGCCCCTCAGCCAATAGTAATATCTCTTCCAACTGTCTCTGGGAAGTCTGTGAACCAATAAACAGACAGTTCTGAGAAAGGGGGCGGGACGAGTGACAGCGTGCGGTCTATTTTGAATTTGGAGACTCACTCGAGAGACAGAGGGGGCAAGCGCAAACAGTAGTGCTGCTCTGCTGGATGGAGATTATTATGTTCTCATTAAACCACTCATTGCATGATGCAGGAGTTTCAGAGGGTGTTTTGGAACTATGTGATTTAATCAGCAACCGTTTGTGATTATGGAAAGCCTAATAGTTATGAGGTTACTATTTGGAATTAGAGAGAAAAAGAGCTTTGTTTTTGATCAGAGAAATCGCTAGTTAGCATGCTAACATTAGCCAAGTATGCCAAGCAATGAAATCCAGTAAAGTAGCTGTTAGTAGCCTACTCACTACTCACCAACACCCACCTGATGTCATAATACTTGCTTAGGTTGACAAGCAATGTAAAGTAAGACTGGTGCAATGTTTAAAACAATTTTAGCTGCCATATCTCCTTCCATCCACATGAATTACCTGCTTGTTGTAAGCTTAAAAAAACATTAATTTCCAGACCAGAATGACATAGCCTACATTAATCATGTAACAGAACCATGCACAGCAGACAAGTGAGGCTATTTAGCCTACTATATTTTGTATATTATGAAATTCAATAGCGTGACAGCTCTTCTCCCTTTCTCTCACCCTGTCCCTCCAAACACATAGATAGCCCCCTTCTCATTCTCCTACTCACAAATGCACCACTATTTCCAGTCCAGAAATGAAATTGGTTTGGAAGACAGCACAAATGTGTAGCTTATTAAAATTGTTATGCTGCCATGCTTTGTGATGCTGTAGATAGTGTAGATCAATGCAGACCTCCTTGGTAGGCTTATTGTCTACACATGCATTTTACATGCAAATGTACTGTATCACTCTCCTGGCATTTAAATTTCACGTTACAATTCAAACACATTGATAACCTCCCTCTCATCTGGGGTTGGGGGCCCCACCACCATCACATCCAACACACCACACAGTGAAGCTACTTTCATGCGACTCAATCTGATGTGTTGGTCGCCTGTCAAAAAGAACCACAAATCCATTTGATGAAAAACAGTTATTGTTCTTGATGCTATTTAGTTAAGCTTACTAAGGATATTAGTCTTGTTTTCTGTGAGGTATAAGAAAGATTTTTTTTTCTCTTTCAAAGGTAGGGGGGGGGGGGGGGGTGCGGGCGCCAGAAATCAAACTCGCCTAGGGCACCAAATAAGCCAGAACCGGCCCTGTGTGTGTGTGTGTGTGTGTGTGTGTGTGTGTGTGTGTGTGTGTGTGTGTGTGTGTGTGTGTGTGTGTGTGTGTGTGTGTGTGTGTGTGTGTGTGTGCACTTCTGCGCATGTATATGTGTGTGTGCTTGCATGTGTCTGCATTTTTGTGCGAGCGCACATTTGTGTGTGTGCTTATAGATTCGCTAAGAGTTTGTAAAAGATACCTGCTGTGCTCCTAACAGGAGACCAGCATGTCAGATAAATGTTTATAATATGAGCTGAGTTCTGCTTGCCAAATGATTTTCAATATACACGCCTGCTTAACACCACACCATTTTGGAATTTGTGTGTGTGGCAGGGAGGTGCAAAAATACCTATTGGATATGCTCAGCTGGATTCCAAAACATTTCGACATTCTCTCTCTCTCTCTCTCTCTCTCACTCTCTCTCTCTCTCTCTCTCTCTCTCTCTCTCTCTCTCTCTCTCTCTCACTCTCTCTCTCTCTCTCTCTCATATGATGTCCTACCTTTATTTTTTTCAAACCAGCATAAACTCTGTGAGAGGAGGATTTAATTCGAGCTGCCTCTTTTCACCTGCACCTCTATGTACTGTCAAAAATCTCAGCATGGTTTAACTTGAAATCACAAATTTACCAGCTGCCTCAGAATTACATTGAGGTAACTTGTTTTCAAGTTAAACCATGCTGATATCTTTTGTGTTGACATTTCAGTGCTGTCTGCATGGTTGATATTACGCCTGTTCTGCAAGACAATCCCGTGTCAGTTTGATCCTGTTGCTGGATTTCTTGTGTTTTACAAACATTCCGCTGTCCTCACTGACAAGAATTCTAAACTGACTGTCTGCTATCGGAGAGTCGAATCAAATCCCTGATGAACAACACTGGAACAACCAGCCCTTCCATTTCTCAAAAGTTTTGTTACTAATGACTTAAACATCTTACATGTAGTTGTTTGCAATGCAATGAGAACTTGCATTGCCACCAACTCAACTAATTCAACGTCACTGTTGTTATGGCTCGATCTGTTGTCTCCCTATTTTGCAAAAACGGCCCTAGACCATGTGAAATGCAATAACGTGGAAAAGGATATGTGAGATGCTAACCCAGATAGCAAGCTGACATTGAATAGATATTGATTTTCCATCTGAATCATCAGAATGGTCGACATTGAAATATTGATGCAAAATAGATGTTGAATCACCGTTGTTAAACCGATGTAACCCGACCTAAAATAAAGTTGACAGCAATGATATTGAAACAACATTGATTCATGGTCGTCCTTATTATGATTGATGTATCATTGATATTTGGTTTACCGGGTGATAACAGTCATGTTGAAAAGTCATTGATTTTGTGTTGATCGGGTAATCACGTATGATCGAAAGGCCATCGATATGTAGTTTACCGGGAAAGATTGAAGTTATCAGTCGTTGCTGAACGGGACGAGACAAAGAGTGGCGCACGCTTGGATCCAGGAACAATTAGGCTACAGGTAAGCAGACTTTCATACTTTTACACACTATTGTGTCCCGCGATCCATAAACGGCCACAGTTTTCCTATTGAGAGCGCCTGGTGCGGTCACGGCCGGTTTCCTCCGATCACCTACGATCGGCAACACAAGCTGAATAAAACAGGTTAGCCGGCTAGCGAGCTTTATACTGCAGCCATTCTGTGAACTGCAGCTAGCAGTACGTGTGCTGGTGTCAGTTGCTGGAACACACACTTAAAACGTAATAAACTTAAACCTGCTGCACTGCACTGCACTGTAGATCATTTTGCCTTTACACATGATCAGGGAGCAAGGCAGACTGATTTTGAATGAAACGCTGCATGTGTGAAGGTCATTGACAGTTTCTCGAACTCGCGACCTTCTGGTCACGGTCCGGCTTGAGAGTGTGAGGTCGCAGAGAAAAGGTCCCGATAGCAGTAGCTAGCCACAACTGCACCTTTCAGTTATTCTCTACAATCTATGGCACGTTTCCATCCTGTACAGTGGATATCACGCATTGACCACAACAACAGCCAATAAGACGTCCTTGATTACAGCACATTAAACACCTCTCTCACCTCTCTTTTCTACAACCGACAGTGGGATACGCTGCGCACAACAAAAGCACCATCGGTAACTTTACGACAACATCATTTGCCATCACCGCATTGAACATCGAGGCACTCGGCGGTGCTATTACAAGTAGCAAGCTAAACATGACTTACCCACCAGTTGCCTCTCGAGAGCACTCCCCGAATTAGGTTCATCAAATCATCAAATCGGCTATCCAATTCCTTGTCCAAAATCATAGATTGTATGGTCCAAATACTGTCATTGCAGGAATCCGAACACAGATCTCAAGACATTTTGTTCTCTTTTGCTCTCCATGGTGTCAATTTAAAACTCTGTACAGTCCGTGAATGAGACTGAAGAACAGCACGGGTAAAGTGTCATCTCTCTTACAAAATACTTATTTGATATTGGTGGTCAACAGCTTTAGGGCGGGTTTATTAGAGCCAACTTCCAATCACTACGAGAAAGCCAGGAGAAGCACAGAGGGAGTAAAGAAAAACAACCGAACTGATCAACGCTAATGAAACTGCTTTGGCTGACGATATTTTCAATGTGTGTATGTGCTTTAGACCTGCACGACCATGACGAGAGCTCCAGCTCTGACTTTCCTGGCCCACCATTACATTACATGTCACTTAGCTGACGCTTTCATTTATTCAAAGCGAATTACAACTGTTATTTTTCAGGGTATTGGTTACAGTCCCTGGAGCAATGTGGTGTTAGGTGCCTTGCTTAAGGGCACTTCAGCCATGGATGGAGGTGTAGGGAGAGGTAAGGGGGGATTCGAACCGGCAACCCCTAGATTGAAAGACCAACTCTCTAACCACTAGGCCATGGCTGCCCACCACTAGGCCACGGCTGCCATCACCATCATAGCGACCTAACAGCCCAGTAGGACCAATGGCCAGAGATGGAGGAGGAGGGAGACAGACGCAGCAGAGGTCGGGGACCTTGATTAGGAAGACTCCAACAGAACTGACGCCCTGCTAACTGTAAGGATACGGTAGGCCTACATTCATCCCACAATACCATATTTCCTGCTGTATTCCTCCAGATGTGTAAGTATTGTAATGGATGTTATCACAACAGATGTAGGCCTACTCTATATCGCAACACGAGTACACCTGTTGTGATAACACTCATTAGGCCCTACAATATTTCAGAAATTGCACGATATGGGATTTTCAATAGGTTATATTTTGAAAAGTTTTATGGACCGATGTGTGTTGTTAGGATTCATTTTAATTAAAACTATATTTTGTGTGTTTCAGATGCCCTCGCTCAACAGCCTGGTGGGATGGATGAAGCTGTGCAGAAATGGCTGCGCTATGCGCCGGACAGAGCTGGAGGTGCCGGTCGCGGTGACAGTAATTAAAATAATTCAAATAATAAACATCTTTCTTAATAAACATCTTGTGTTTCATATTTATTATTTTATATTATTAAAATGTGGATCCTGGCTGTAGATAAAGCAGGATATATGAGCCAGATAATTCTGGTAGGCTTTCTATTGAAATAACATTGAAAGCTCATTGATTTTTAGTTACGTCGAAATTTCAATGTTGTTTCAATATAGGCACGTATCGAAATACAGTTTACGTGGATCCATAGTTACAAAATCAACATAGTTTCAATGTTAGTCGAGGGTGCAAACTGATGCTAAATCAACATCGAAATCTGATGTTGTTTCAATGGTTTAGCGTCGACAATGGAATGCTGATTCTACATCGATTCAATGTAAGCTTGCTATCTGGGCATGTTGCGTTGCCTGTACGGTGAGCCCAAGGAAAGGAACATGAACATTAGCCTATCAACGCAAGACGAGTCTGTGCATAGAGTGGGCCAGCTTCACATTGGCTCCGGGTGCCGGGTGGCTCAAGCCGTGCGTTTTCTCTAGTCCATTCAAAAAAAAGAGTAGGTCCACTTCTCTTCTTTGGACCGCGTTCTTCCACCAGCCATACAAATAAATCCAAATGCAACAGGGAGTCACGTCGGCCATGGGCAGGCTCTCACCCTGCTACTCCAGGCGTGGAATCAACTACCCCAATGTTCACCTCCATCTGGCTTATATGGGCAGTCTCAACCCAAAACCAATGCCATTCTTCACTTGGGCTGAGTGAGGTGTGTCATATGGTCGTGTATGTATACTCTACGTGCACTGACCTTTCCCTGACCTCTCCTATCGTAACACTGTTGAGAAATGCATCATAGATCGGACGGACATCTTTGAGCTAGTCAGAGGGAGACTGGCAGCCCTGGACCAAGCAAATTCTTTTTCTAAATAGAGCACTGGGCTTATTGGGTCTATCTGACCACCGTGGGCCAATCAAAATAGCTTGCAAAAGAGAGTGCTGCTGGGTCAATTGCATGTTATAATCCAGCAGCTTGCCACACCAGGGTTTTTTGATTTAGCATGGCATTGTTTGTTCCACTGTGTGGACAAACAAGTAATTAGCACTTGTCCCCTGGAGCAAGGCGCTTTTGGCAGTGTTTTCCCCATTGCCAGTAGCAACTTCACAGAGAGAGAGAGAGTGAGAGAGAGAGAGAGAGAGAGAGAGAGAGAGAGAGAGAGAGAGAGAGAGAGAGAGAGAGAGAGAGGGAGAGAGAGAGAGAGACTAGAAGAGAGCCATCTGCTCTCCAGGCCTAATATTTCCAATCACCAGTGCCACTTCAACCCAAAGCCCACGGCGGAGTGTGAGTATATGTGTGTGAGTGTGTGTGTGTGTGTGTGTGTGTGTGTGTGTGTGTGTGTGTGTGTGTGTGTGTGTGTGTGTGTGTGTGTGTGTGTGTGTGTGTGTGTGCGAGCGTGAGTGTGTGTGTGTGTGTGTGTGTGTGTGTGTGTGTGTGTGTGTGTGTGTGTGTGTGTGTGTGTGTGTGTGTGTGTGTGTGTGTGTGTGTGCGTGTACATGTACGTGTGTGATTGCCAGAGGAAAGTAGGAAATGGAATGCATTTTAATGTCAGCTCACACTTTGTAAAGCTGTTTGCTCATTTCCTTGATATAATGTAGCTGAAAGTGGTTATACTGTAAATTGAGCATAAATTCATACAATTCTTTAAATAATTCCATTACAAAACTCAGGTGTGCATCGTAGGTACTTGACAATATCCCTTACGTAATACAAATCTAGCACAAAACCTGTGGACTGTTCTAGCTCATTGCTGGACCCATTAATACCTAACTAAAAGCGTAGCAGAATGTGTCAACACTGTTAAAGACGAATACACATTAACGCTGCAGCCGGTTTTGAAGGTCGCGTAGCACAGATGCTGCTCCAGTGGGATAAGTCAATGCTGGAGATCAGATGTAATAAACCCCACACTTTTAATTCCCATGTTGTAATGATCGCCCTATGATGACATCATGGATGCCCCCCTCGCCTCGCCTCGCCCCATCCCTTCTTTTTCACATACCTGTGTGAATGCATGTACCTGGCTGCTCCGTCCTGGGGTCATATTTATGTTTGTGTGTGAGAGTACAACCAACCGGTTATGTCAGTTATATGGGAATACACCAAGGATCCGAGACTGGATCCTTCCAATGTGTGTAGGTGTGTAGGGGTATGCATGTGTGTCCATGTGTGTGTTTGAACCTGATGGTTGAAAAAGGTTCTGTACTGAAGATTAGCACAACACGGTTAAGGTCACGGTCAATGTATCTTCAATGCCTCCACCCCAAGAAAAAATAAATGTGTTCAAGCAGAAATATATGCATATCGGGGGGCGCTGTGGCGCAGCGTGCTGGGCCCCAGACATTAGGGCTTGCATGCCCACCCATGGGGACCTCGGTTCGGGTCCTCCCCTGTCTCACTGTCCCATTCGCTTCCTGTCACCATCTTCGGCTGTCCTGTCAAATGAAGGCATAAAAGCCCTTAGAAATATATATACTTTTTAAAAGAAATATATGCATATCATCACTATTAAACAAATGCAGACACATACGATGAAATACTGATGGGCACAACAGGAAAGATGTGAATGTTGTAGTTAATAGCGGCAGCAAAAGGAAATCTGCATTCTGATAGAAAAAGGAAAAAAAGAACTCTGTGAACAGGGGTGATTGGTGTCATCTCAAACTGCCTGAGCTTTTCTTTCTTTCTTTTTTTTTGAAGCAGCTGTTTTTGTAGAGAGTGGAAATGTTGTCAGGGGGTGTTGGTAATTTTTAACTGCGGAGGCTGCCAATGTTGTGCATGCGGTCTTCGCTTTTTATTTCTTGTGTCTGTAGCACACAGAAAACTGACTGACGTAATAAAAGCTGCAATAAAACATTTACATAAAACTGACTGAGCGGCTCGACGTATATCTGTGCTGAGTGGCAGTGAGCCTGGAGTCTGTCTGACTATCTGACTGTGTGACTGTGATGGCTGTCTGATTACTAAGCCTGTAACGATATTGTATTGTGATCCGTAGTCACGATTGTGTATCACGGTGTGGATGCCATCAACAGTAGAAAGCTGAATTTCACCAAAAGAAACATGCTTGTCAACTTGTACTGTGACTACTGAAGCAGATCATGATACTATAGGATTTAATTGAAATCTCACACACATCTATTTTAGCCTTGCCTGGTTAACACCAGACCTAATCACAAGTGAGATCGAAACGATTGTGTAGAACTAAAGGCAGTATGGGAGTTCCCAGGCTAATTTTAGCCAGGTGCAGGCACAAAATGTAAAAGTTCAATGTAAGGCAAGGATGAAATGCACACCAATGACCTCCCTTTTAACCTCTTTCAATTTTGAGATGTTTCGAGCCAACACAGCCCCTTCTCAGACACTATATGGGAGTTTAATATAAGGGTGTGCTCACTTTTGCACCAGCGTAATTTAACAAAATGGACAAATACAAACGTTTGTATGTCATTTAAGTTATACTATTAATCTTATTTTCCTGTCATAAGATCAAAAGATGTATTACACTCTCTCTATGATCGTTTTGTTCTTATTGGAATATTGTTCGAAATGTTACTTTTCAACAGGGGTGTACTCATGATTGCTGTGCACTGTATGTATTTAATTGTTCCTTACCTGTACAGCTCTCTCTCTCTCTCTCTCTCTCTCTCTCTCTCTCTCTCTCTGTGTGTGTGTGTGTGTGTGTGTGTGTGTGTGTGTGTGTGTGTGTGTGTGTGTGTGTGTGTGTGTGTGTGTGTGTGTGTGTGCATGTGTTTGTGTGCGTGTGTGCGTGCCTGCCTGTATTTGTGCCTGAGTTTTTTTCCTTCCCTTTTTCCCTGGCATGACATGCCTCTCCCACCTCTCAGCCATTAATCAGGAGAAAAGATGGATTTGTGATTTATGGTGGATTTATAGTGGCACATGCCGCCATTTTCAGTTTTCCACAGCCGCTTCTCTTCTCCTCCCTTCACTTCCACTCTTCCTCCCCCTACCTTCACATACACACACATACACGCATGCCCGCACACACACACACGTACGTACGCACATGCGTGTCCATGCACACACACACACACACACACACACACACACACACACACACACACACACACACACACACACACACACACACACACACACACACACACACACACACACACACACACACACCTTTTTCAGCCTTCACACATTTAGTCCTGTCACTGGCTCTCTGTTACATACTGCAAATCCCACAAAATCTTCTTTTTGTTGGATTAAATTGAAAAAAAAAGTCTATGAAAACATCTTGGGCTCATGCTGTTCTGAAATAATCAAAGGCTCTTTATGATTTCACAGCCCTTCTGAGCTTCCGCTCTGTTGCAAAATGGAAATGAAAGGAGGACGTTATTTTTGTTGCCTGTTTCTGTGTATGTGTATGTAGTGTGTGTGTGTGCGTGCGCTTGTGCGGGCGGGTGGACGTGTGGACGTGTGGACGTGTGTGTGTTTGTGTGTGTGCGTGCGTGTGTGTCTGTGTGTGTGTCTGTGTCTGTGTGTGTGTGTGTGTGTGTGTGTCTGTGTGTGTGTCTGTGTCTGTGTCTATGTGTGCGTGAGTGCATGTGTGCGTGCGTGTAAAGCACCACTGATGATAAATGTCCAGGCCTGCGGCCCCAGATCATAAACCTACACAATGCATGCAAACACACACACACACACACACACACACACACACACACACAGACACACACACACACACACACACACACACACACACACACACACACACACACACACACACACACACACACACACACACACACACGCCACATTTCAGTTAAAGCCACAATCTACTGCTTCATGCTTCTACACCCACATCACACGCAAAAACTCTCTTTCTCTCTCTCTCTCTCTCTCTCTCTCTCTCTCTCTCTCTCTCTCTCTCTCTCTCTCTCTCTCTCTCTCTCTCTCTCTCTCTCTCTCTCTCTCTCTCTCTCTCTCTCTCTCATCTCTCTCTCTCTCTCTCTCTCTCTCTTTCTCTTTCTCTTTCTCTCTCTTTCTCTCTCTCTCTCTCTCTCACACACACACACACAAACACACACACACACACATAATCTCTCTCTCATTACAGTTTTTCTTGATTGCTTTGACACAGTTGTCACTCCAAAAAGCACATTTTCATACCAGCTCACGCAACGGGCTTACCAGTTAAACCGATTCTCCAAACACAACATCTTTGTTTGCAAAAGGCTACTACGTTTCCAAAATATTTAACATATGCAATTAAAGCAAACTCTGTCTTCAGTCCAATACACAATGCATAGCAGTGTATGAACACTCCTAGTCAGTCATTACACAATGGTCGTAAAAATCCAAAACACGCCTATCATGTTGACACAATTTGCTGTTGTCAATCACATAACACTGTTGTCAATTACATATCTTTCAAGCCAGTTCCATTGTTGTTTCTTTTACTTAGCCACTGACTGTTCTT
>NC_085865.1:46926691-46936691 GCF_034702125.1 Engraulis encrasicolus
CTAATCCCAACCCCAAGGCTACCCCCTAACACCTATCACTAACTAACTAACACACCCTAAGGTCCCCTCATTCTGAACACTTACCCACTAACACAATCACCCTAACAGAGCCTATCACAACTGTCTATTCTTTTTTTAAAGGCATTTTTGGGGGCTTTTCAAGCCTTTATTGGTTACTATCAGACAAACTAAGGGATGTAAACGTGTTCAACTCAACCAAAGTCAAAAACTGGGTGCTCATTCCTCAAGAATATACGAAATAAAGAGAACAGGACAGCACTTCAAGTCTTGTATTTTATTGCCCGTCAGACATTTCGGTGTTAACCTTCTTCAGTGTCGGGCTAACGTCTGACGAGCAATAAAACACAAGACTTGGAGTGCTGTCCTGTTCTCTTTATTTATTATCAGACAGTGAAGGAGAGACAGGAAGTGAATTGGGAGAGAGAGAGAGAGAGAGAGAGAGAGAGAGAGAGAGAGAGAGAGAGAGAGAGAGAGAGAGAGAGAGAGAGAGAGAGACGGGAAGGGCCGACAAAGGACCCGGGCCGGTAATCGAACCCCGGTCAGCCGCATATTAGAGGAGTGCCCTACCGTTTGCGCCATATGCCCTAAATGTCTATTCTTATATCAGTAACCAAACCCTGTCCACTAAACCCCTAATTTTACTTATCCCATACCCCTGATTCCAGCATATCGGGCTACTACTAACATCAGTCCCCTAACTGTGTCATCTTCAGACCATCAACTACCCAGTGATGTGTAAAGTACTGGACTGGAGGAGTATATAGAAGTACTTTATCAAGAAACTGACTTGAGGAGAAGTAGAAGTACTCTTTTATTGGCATACTGGAGTGGAAGTGGAAGTACTCAAATATTCAAAATGTCGTGTAGGCTACTTTTATTGCAAGTAGACGTGTTTTAGAAATACTCAAGTACAAGTGATTGAAAGTGCAAGTGATTAAGACACTGCTACTCAAATACTGAAAATAGAGGTATTTAAACATTACGACTTAAATTCTATATGTAAAAGTACAAGTAGGTACAAGTCACTATACAACACTGCAACTACCTATGCCATATGGTTCTATGACATTACTGCCTATGCAATGTAGAAAACCAACCTTAACCTCAGTCCACTAACCCACTGACATTTCTCATGCTCCAAATATGCTACCCGGTGACCCAGCAAACACTCTCACTGAAGATCTCAAGGGCGATAGGATGTTCGCGTAAGTGTGGCTGGTGCAACAAGTTGAGCCAGCTTGAATTGACGGTGAGTGTGCAGATTTAGAGAGCAGAGATGGAGAGATTACATCCTCCCCTTGGGTTTCCTGCCCCCCGCCAGTGGCTCAGGGAGTAAAAAGTAGTTTTGGCATGAATTTGGAAGGTTACAGTTGAAATTGGTTATGTCTAAGTCAAAGGGAACTCTAATGACTCCTGATCAACTGGGTAGCACCCTCTCGCATGGCACCCTCTCAGGCATTACATTGGTGTGTGAGTCAGGCAGTTTGTGATTGGTGAAATGTAAAGTATGAAATGTAAAGTAGCTCTGGACATTGTAATCTACATTAAAATGAACTTAAAGTGAAATGTCCCCTCGTTGCATTATACTGTATCTTTATTCATGTAGCTTTCTATACCTGTAGAACAGTGTCTACAAAGTGTAATACTTGGTGTAATACTTTGTTGCATTATACTGTATCTTGATTCATGTAGCTTTGTGGACCTGTAGAACAGAACATACTTTTTCACTAATTCCAACCACCACTGTGAAATACACTGCAGTACTGTACATGGTGTCATCACATTGCTGCCGCACACTGTACACACCTAATGTCACACTGTGTGAGGGGGCAGTCAAATAAATTGTAACCAACCCCCCCCCCCCCCCCCAACACACACACACACACACACACACACACACACACACACACACACACACACACACACACACACACACACACACACACACACACACACACACACACACACAATGGTGGCGGCTCAGTTGGTAGGGGAGTCTGTTCGGTTCGAACCCAGCTCTGTCTGACCCCATCAATGTGTCCCAGAGCAAGATGCTTAACCCAAAATGTCCTCTGGTAGCAGGGTGGTGCCCTGCATGGCATTCATTACCTGTGAATGAGAGCGTGAATGGATGACTGTGAGGCATACAATGTAAAGCGCTTAGAGCGCTTAAAGGAGTGGAAAGGCGCTATATCAGCGTAGTCCATTTTACATCTTGATTTATTTTCTCTCCAGGGAGCTGGTGGAGGAGGCATCCCGACTGGGGAAGGTGAAGTTCAACTACGTGACGTCGGTGTATGGCGTGTGCAAGGAGCCTCCGGCCCTCGTGATGGAGTTCATGAGCAAAGGTTTTTATTCATTTGATTATTATGATGATTTAAATTATAATTATTTATTATCATTAGTTTCCCTTTATATATACACATATATATTTCTTTGCCTTTTTCTTTTAATCATTTTCTCATTTTATGATGTGATGTACATAAATTCATTGATGCTTTGTTATTACTCTTGCTGCCCTGACATGTTTTAATGTAAAGTGACCTCGGGTATCTCCAAATGAAATAATCATTATGGTATTATGATGATGATGATGATGATGGATGATGATGATGATGATGATGATGATGATTATTATTATTAAAGGCTCCCTGGATGCCCTGCTCTCCAGCCACACGCTCATGTGGCCAAAGAAGTTCCAGATGGCCCACGAGGTGGTCATGGGCATGAACTTCCTGCACAGCATGGAGCCTCCCCTACTCCACCTCAACCTGAAGCCCGCCAACATCCTGCTGGACGGACACCTGCACGTCAAGGTACGTATGTGAATGAATGACAGACAGACAGACGTTTCGTCCTAAGCCTTGTCTAAGACTTAGGCCGAAAGGTGTGTCTGTCATGCTAACCCACAAAAACAAAATACACAAATCACATCAGCTTTTCTACAAAATACAGACATGAACGTTGCTATTCGCTTGCACCCGAAGACCTTGTAAAAAACATTTGGGAGTTGAGCGCACTTTCTGAAGAAAGACTGTAAATGACGTCACACAGGATGTGTAAAAGGTTAAATATTGGGTAAATGCATGACTGTTTATTGCATTCATCGTATCTCCACTGTTTTTCTAATTATTTTATATTCGTTCTTCATTCATTATTGTCTCTGATGGAAGATCTACTCTTTATTATGTTTCCTGTTGTCTTTGGATGGCTTTTGGGATACACAAAAAAGGGGTGCACAAAAAATTGTGTTGCACGGCCCATGTCAGACTGGAATGTATTAGTATATATGGGGCTGAGTGATGGTAAAGCTTGGTAACCCCTGCTGCTTGGTGCACCTGTTGGACAGACACCTGCATAATCAAGGGAACGGAAATAGCTCTTTTGGAGGACCAGGGGTGTCAGCTGACCTAATGCTATACAGTGGCATCGTAGGGCACTGAGAGGTAATGCGAATGTGCGAAGCCAGCGTGCAAAACATTTTTTTTTGCAGTTATTTATTTTAAAAAGCTTGTAAATTCATTATATTATTGCAAGTAGTGCATGCGCACTATTTTATACACATTCTTTACATTACTCCGTATGCTACACTTGAGCTAAATTCCAAGGTAGCATGGCTTTGAGGTTTTCTTGTGAGACTCATACCGGGGCACAGCAAATCAATAGGCCTACCAAGGCACCTG
This sequence comes from Engraulis encrasicolus, assembly GCF_034702125.1. Taxonomy (NCBI): domain Eukaryota; kingdom Metazoa; phylum Chordata; class Actinopteri; order Clupeiformes; family Engraulidae; genus Engraulis; species Engraulis encrasicolus. The sequence goes on from NC_085865.1 coordinate 46,930,396, forward strand.
TCCCTGTAAAATAGGTCTGGCGACGCCCCTGTTGAGGATATTTTGCACACTTCCTTTTATCCAGGTGCATTGGAGGATATCCACACAATGTCACCAAAGTTATAAACAAAACATCCTGTACTGTATACTGTCTTCATTTGCAATATTTAATTGCAACATTTTGGTATACTGTACTGACTTTCATCACACGACTTTTCCGGTAAGGCACAATACACTGAAGACCTGTGACCCTTGACTAAAGACAGGACAGGACAGTGAGGCATTGAGAGAAAATTATAGGAGATAATTAAAAAGAAAAGAACTGAACTGGATAGGGCAAAGATGACTTAATGTATTTCAATGTAGAACGGCAAGAAAGAAAATGAAGTGCCGGACATTTTTTGTATGTGGCAAGACAGCAAGTTGGTGATTGAAACATTGTGTACAAATTGACATGACTGGATAGTGATAGGTAGTGAGAGAGATTATTGTTTTTAGAAACAAAGGACAGTGAAGATATAGGTGAATAAGGTGTTGAGAGAATGACAGGTAGGGGTAGTAGCTGTGACAGATGCCAAGATGTTTTTATTGTCAGTTGTAGACCTACAATGGCAGATAGTCAGAAGAATAGGAAAAGGCTCAAGGTGAAAAGTGTCAAAGTGTTAAGTGTCGGTGCTATTGTAAAATCAGAGGATAGAATTGATTATAGAAATCAATGAATAATGAAAGGGGAGCGGGCAATGTGCAAGTGCTGTGAATAATTATTTTTTTGTCAATGACGTGGGTAATGCATATTATACTGTAGGTGTTGCATTGTGAAGGGTAGCGTAGCAAAGTATGCCTATATTTAGCATAATGAACAGCATAAAGTGCATGCAGATTGACAGGACATTAAGGCTGGGAGGTTACTTTATTATAATGTGGGAGAGGAAGGTGGTTGCTCATTTTCTTTATGCGCTGTACTAGGACTTAGCTTGAGTGCTCTCCGCAGTGGCAGAACTATTCTATGCAGGATCCCAGGGCAAAACACTGACATGGCCCCCCTTATAACCTGCCAAGGTCAAGACAGGGCCCCCCACCACCAATATGGGATGCCACTGGGCCTATGTGCAAGAGCCCTGCTTGCCTCTCGTATACACAGCGTAGCTCCACCAATGGCTTTCAGAACTGTGCTTCAGCCTTGCCTTTTCCTCCATAATATCGTAGCTATTAGAATGGTTGGGCCATCATAAATAGCTTTTAGAATACTGTAAGAGGATCCTTGATGGGACACAACCAGACAGCACATTTTCTGTAAAATGTCATATTTTGTCGCCTAGATATGCTTTTAACAGTGGTATGCCGCTGGTGCTACAAATCTCACAGCAGACCACAAGATTACTGCTATCAAAGTTAACACTAGTCACTTTCCAAACTGTGGAAGCACCCCTCCCAGAGAGTTATTTCATTACAAGTCTGAAACTGTCTATTTTTAAGCACAGCCGTTGCCAAAATATCACCATTTCTGGGGATGCTAAAAAAGAGGGTATTGGAATGGAACACAGCCAGACAAAAAAGTGCTTGCATTTAATATCCATCAGACAAAGAAATTGACCTGTCGATCAGCCCCCTGCCTATAGGCAAAAGCAGCATGTGCAACCAAAAGTGTAACAAGGAAAGAGTGTTTTCTGTTCTCCCTAGTTGACTTTTTTATATAAATGGCCTTTAGGTCTATCTGGGCCTGACAAGGCAGAAAGTTTTGCTTCTCATTTAGTCTGGCCACGTATACTACGATATGTACAGCATTTTTCAAATTCTATTGAGAAAGGGAACCAATCAATTCTAAGCATTTCAATGGAGTGAAGGCAATGACGCACCCGTTCAGTTAGCAGGGAAGTCAAGGAAATGGGGGTCTGATCAATTGTACGTAACTTCAACCTTTGCGATTGTAATGGCTGCATTTCATGAAGGCAAGCTGGACATGCCCTTTGCATCTTCCTCTGAGAATTGGGTTGACAATGTGAGAGGGCCAGACCAAATGCTCGCAGAGCTTTGAATTCACGATAGACAGGCTACTTTTCATCACCTTTTATGTGTCTTTAGGTTTCAGACTTTGGTCTGGTCCGATGGAATGGCTGTTCTGGCACGTCGTTCATGGAGCATCTGACAGCTCGTGGGAACATCAACTACATCCCACCAGAGACCTTCAGCCCGAACCCAGAACCCCCCATGACCAAATTCGATGTCTACAGGTGAACACAGTGTTTCCCCTAGAGTAGTGTAGAGTAACTGTATTGATCCCCAGGGGGCTCATAGACCAAGTAGCATTGTGTGATGCTACTGGCAAAAAGCATTGGGACAGTACAATATTTATGTGTGTACTCTCATTGACCTGTGTGTGGTGTTGATCAAATTGTGGTGCTTGTTTTTATTCTGTGGTGCTGCACCACGGAATGGTCTAGATATGTATGGGACACACTAGAGAGGGAGGGGGACACTTACAGGCAAATTCACAGGGTGAAAAAGACACACTTACTTGACACGATGAATAATAGAAATGAGTTCCCTTCATGTAGTCTTCATACAGTATTTAATTCCCTCATGTGGTGTTAATATATAATAACTGACCTTTTTTCTCCTGTACAGTTTCGCTATAGTCCTGTGGGAGATCTTGACACAGAAGAAACCATATGCTGGTGAGTTCATGTTCTATTTAAGCACTTTGGAGGTTTCCTACTTTCAGCTGGAGGACTGTTGGTGCTTGTGTGTATTCCTCTTAGAATTAAGTCTGTAAGAGGCAACTTGCATTGCTTGAAAATTTTACATTCTCTACATAAATGGCATAACACGGTGGCATGCCATAGGTCACATGTCTTGGGGAATGGACATTGCACTGATTTATTATCACCTAGACGTGTTGGTGATGGTGACTTTCTGCTGTACTGGTTTACCATTGGTGCTTTATGTGCGCCAGTACGCACCAGAATGGAGTACCGACACTTCTCATTTTAGTCTATGGTAGGTGCGTCTGCAAGAAGGTCAGGGTAGGCCCGTGCACTGCCTACCTCTTTTTTTAAATCATGATCTCCCAATGTCAAGGCTACATATTGTTCGATTGACAAGTTACATTTAGGATTTAAACAACAGTCTTAATAAGTCCAAGCCCACCTGTTTTTCCTCTAAGCGCTGTAGACCGATAATGCATGCTGTTCCACCAGTGGAACGCTGTAATAATAATTGAAAAGTTTACTACCATAGTACTACACTACTATGACATAACACAGGGCCTTTAGTAATGCACTACAACTTGATCAACGGCTTAAGCATGCATTAGATGATTTCTGGCTTGGAATCTGGCTTCAGCACTGAAGACCAACCCAATCAGTAGGGCTACGATTGTTTGATTGATAGGTTACAGTTGTGACTTAAAAATAGTTTTATTAAGGCGAGGCCCACCTGTTTTTCACTAAGCCTGATTTTTCTCTAAGCTTGTTTTTCTCTAAGCATGCATGGGATGATTTCTGATTTAGCCCCTGGCGACAGGCATACCTGAAACAGGACATGTCACAGTGAGTTTATGCTGCTCTGGTTTTAACAGCCACCTGTCATTTAGTAAGCACACACACTCAGCAGAGGTGACACCACAGTCACTGTCACTGCCATTGTCGCTGTCATGCTCTTTGAAGTATTTCCCAGGTGTATTTTCATTACCCTCCCCCTCTTTCTCTCCTCTCTCCCACTTTTTTCTCTCTCCCCCTCCCCCTCTCTCTCCCTCCCCTTTCTCTTTCTCCCTCTCCCCCTCCTTTCATTGCCCCCTCTCTCCCCCTCTCTCCCTCCTCCTGTACCTGTCCTTCTCTCTATCTGTCTGTCTCTCTCTCTCTCTCTCTTTCTCTATCTCTCTCTCTCTTCCTCCCTGCCTCTCTCTCCCTCCTCCCGAATCTGTCCTTCTCTCTGTCTGTCTCTGTCTGTCTGTCTGTCTGTCTGTCTGTCTGTCTGTCTCTCTCTCTTTCTCTATCTCTCTCTCTTCCTCCCTGCCTCTCTCTCCCTCCTCCTGTACCTGTCCTTCTCTCTGTATCTGTCTCTCTCTTCCTCTTTCTCTCTCTCTCTCTCTCTCTATGTCTCTCTCTGTCTCTGTCTCTCTCTTCCTCTCTCTCTCTCTCTCTCGCCTCCCTCCAGGGGCCAACATGACAGAAGTCATCATTCGCGTGTCGTCGGGGAAGCGTCCGAGTGTGGAGCGTATCCCTGACGACAGGCCCTTGGAGTGCAAGGACATGCTGGACATCATGCAGCTCTGCTGGCGGCCCAGACCAACAGAGAGGCCCGCCTTCTCAGGTAGGCTCAACCAATAGGGAGGCCCGCCTTCTCAGGTAGGCTCAACCAATAGGGAGGCCCGCCTTCTCAGGTAGGATAGAAGCAAACAATAGGGAGGTCTGCCTTCTCAGGTAGGCTAGCAACCAATAGGGAGGCCTGCCTTCTCAGGTAGGCTCAACCAATAGAGAGGCTTGCCTTCTCAGGTAGGCTGGCAACACACACACAAACACAAACACAAACACACACACACACACACATGAACAGAAACACACACACATGAACAGAAACACACACACACACGCACACACACACGTACATAAACAGAAACACACACACACACACACACACACACACACACACACACACACACACACACACACACACACACACACACACACACACACACACACACACACACACACACACACACACACACACACACACACACACACATATAAATAGAAACACAGACGCAAGCACGCATGCACACATGCATAAACAGAAGCACACAGACTCTATAAATTTAAGAGAGAGAGACACACTCACTCACATACATTGATCCTCTCTCTCTCTCTCTCTCCCTCTCTCTCTCTCTCTCTCTCTCTCTCTCTCTCTCTCTCTCTCTCTCTCTCTCTCTCTCTCGCTCTCTCTCCCAAACACACACACTCACACACACACAGACAGACACACACAGTCTTCAGTCTTCAGCTCCAACTCTACCCCGTACCACACACATAATAACCAGCCAGCTGAAATCCCCAACTGCTTTGGTAATTACCACTTTCATCTCCAAACTAATTAGATCTCTTTATAAATACCACACGCTGTCCAGCTCTGTAGCCTGCCCTCTTGCAAAGCACTCCACTGGGCCAGCAAGGCTAAGTATACTAAACACCAGAATGTCCCAAAGATCATTTAGTCATCTCTCTCTCACTCCCTCCCCCCCCTCTCTCTCTCTCTCTCTCGCGCTCTCTCTCTCTCTCTCTCTCTCTCTCTCTCTCTCTCTCTCTCTCTCTCTCTCTCTCTCTCTCTCTCTCTCTCTCTCTCTGTCTCTCTCCTTTGCCTCTTCTCTGCGATGTCTAATCTGTCTCTGCCAAGTGTACCACTTTTTGCTATTTTGCCATATCATATGATCCTGTATGTACGCACGCACGCACACACACACACATGGGCGCGTGCACACACACACACACACACACACACACACACACACACACACACACACACACACACACACACACACACACACACACACACACACACACACACACACACATGCGCGCGCACACACACACACACACATGCGCACACACACTCAAGGTGGACTGGAGAAGAGTAGACTAGCACCCTGCCCTTGCCAAAACCCGACCCCATGCACAGGGCTGCTGGCTGGGCTGTCTGGACCCGTGCCGTGCCTGGCCCATCACTCCAGTCTTCTTCGTCCTTTAGCTTTGGCTTGACGGCAGAGCAGCGCTGGGCCATTAATCACGACAACTAGCGAAGCTCCGTCTAGCCTGCCGTGTTTTTGAAGGTCGAAAAGTCGGACTTGTCCAAAAACGCACCTGAGGGGGGCACAGATATGCCAAAAGCACCTGAAGGACATACAGATATGCCCGAGCTCTCTTCAGAGGACAGAGATAGGCCCAAAGGACGTCTAAGGACACCAGCAGACATGTGCCACAAAACATTTAAAATACAGAGCACAGATATGAGCAGAACACCTGAAGTACACAGACAACACTTTAGAGGACACAATGATCGTAAAACACTTTGAAAGATGCAATAAATAAAAAATATGCCACAGCACGCTGACACACACAGCCCAGGTATGCATTAATATTTATTTTGAAGGGGAGACAGATTTATACTATAATGTCCTTTAGATGACACAGATATGACAAATAACTGCTAAGGACTGCTAAGGACACAAACACCACGTCACTTTGACGTACAGAGCACAGATATTCCCTAAACACCTTCAGGTCACAGAAATATTTCTAAGCACTGTTTATAAGACACAGATATGC